>NC_134353.1:907213346-907380846 GCF_048569485.1 Anomaloglossus baeobatrachus
AAATTTTTTTTTTTTTTTTGAGATTTTTGGCAAAAAATTGCAATTTCTTGAGCTGCTTCGCCACGTCACGGCAAATCTCATTTGAAGCAGTCCTACACTAAAATATTTTTATAAAATGTGCCATGCGGCCTCACATATAAATAGCAGAACTGCTCTCAGCAGCACTCACCTGGTCTATTGCAGTCCCGTACCCATGACTGAGTCATGGCTGTGGGCGGGACAGGTCCAAGCAAATGCTGCATGAAGTATATATATAGCCTGTGGACAAAGCCTGATGACCCAATGTGAACAGTCACCAAACGCCAAAATCTATACAGATGGAATACATCCCAAATTGGGGTGCATAGCAAGGTGGAGGTCAACCACCGACCAATTCAACAAAGAAACAACAAAGAGCCAGCACCAGTGTGCACTAAGGCATCAAATATTCCAAACTGCATTATAAAAATTTTTTTTTTTTTTTGAGATTTTTGGCAAAAAATTGCAATTTCTTGAGCTGCTTCGCCACGTCACGGCAAATCTCATTTGAAGCAGTCCTACACTAAAATATTTTTATAAAATGTGCCATGCGGCCTCACATATAAATAGCAGAACTGCTCTCAGCAGCACTCACCTGGTCTATTGCAGTTTGGAATATTTGATGCCTTAGTGCACATTGGTGCTGGCTCTTTGTTGTTTCTTTGTTGAATTGGTCGGTGGTTGACCTCCACCTTGCTACGCACCCCAATTTGGGATGTATTCCATCTGTATAGATTTTGGCGTTTGGTGACTGTTCACATTGGGTCATCAGGCTTTGTCCACAGGCTATATATATACTTCATGCAGCATTTGCTTGGACCTGTCCCGCCCACAACCGTGACTCAGTCATGGGTACGGGACTGCAATAGACCAGGTGAGTGCTGCTGAGAGCAGTTCTGTTATTCATGTGTGAGGCCGCATGGCACATTTTATAAAAATATTTTAGTGTAGGACTGCTTCAAATGAGATTTGCCGTGACGTGGCGAAGCAGCTCAAGAAATTGCAATTTTTTGCCAAAAATCTCAAAAAAAAAAAAAAAAAAATTTTTTATAATGCAGTTTGGAATATTTGATGCCTTAGTGCACATTGGTGCTGGCTCTTTGTTGTTTCAATTTTTTAGCATAGGTTTTATAGGTTTATATTCACTCAAGGTTGCAGTTTGTTTTATGTAACTTTTAAAGGTAACCTGTCACCAGAATTGGCGACTAAAAGCTGTGGCCACCCCCAGTGACCCATTATATACATCCTTCTAGAATACTGTATATAAGAGCCCAGGGCATGCTATGGAAAGTAAAAAACACTTTTATAATTCTCACCTAGGGGGCGGTCCATTCCGGTGGGTGTCGCTGCTCTCCGGTCAGATTTTTACTGCTGTCTTATAAATACAGGACTGCACCCGGAGAAAGTGAACCCTCACATGTTTCCAATACTAGATTTTCACTATGAGGTTTTCAGCCGAGGGCACAGATACAGTAAAAGTAACCGTATAACCCATACACATTGCATCACTAGCTCAATCTAAGCTCTAATAGTCACAAAAATGTTAAAGATAGAAAAAGAAGATATTTTGCTCAAAATTAAGGACCATTCTTGGTGAATTTGGCACAACAAAAATCTGCAGATGATTGATAGGCTCCAAAGTGCTTATGTATTAAGTGTGACGCCATATGGTGTGTAATGTAATTCCCTATTCTCTCTTACAAGCAATGTTTGAAAATGATTCTGTAATATGGAGGCATTGTCATGAGTGTGTCCTGCCTTGGGGAGATCTTGGGTGAGTCTGGAATCAGAAGGTCACAGCGCCTTATTGATTACAGATCCACTACTGGTACTTGAGTGACATTACTTGCTTGTTGTGTTGTGGTGCTGTAAGGGTTAAACACCCTTTCCTGTCTGGCTGCTGTCGGTGGCATTTATTTCATGTCCAGCTCTTTTGCTACCACTCCCCTTTGCTATTTAAAGTCACATGTCCCATCATCTGACGCCGGTGATAGAATCTGAAACCTCATTTTCTTGCGGTCCACTTTGGAAGGAGCCAAGCTCTGGAAAAAATCTTGTCTCTTCTTATTTACAGCTGTGGTGTTAGCTGCATCAAAACTGCTTGGAGTGTTTTTCCTTTTTTGTGCCAATTTCCTTTTTCTGTTTTCCTACCCTTGTGTTTCTTTATTGCAGAGGAAAGACTAGTGCTCTCACTAGACCTGGGTGAATTTAAGGCAAGCTTAGGAACGTGATCAGCGATACAGTAAAGATCCATAAATTTCGATACATGCCACATTTTAGACCCTTACAAAAAGGAGCCGTAATCCAGCCAAGTATATGAACCTCTACAGTTCTTCTGCTGTGCAGTATATAAATTAATATAAAATACAAAAACATCAGAGCAAACTGCACAGTGAGTAGCAGTAGCAAAGATGTTGGGATTCGTTTTGGTTGCTGTTTTTGCTAAGTATCATATATATATATATATATGATGCTCAGAAAAAAAAAATCTAATTTTAAAGGAATTGTCCATATTTCAAAAATAAAGAAGTATTAGTGTAAACACTAGAAAAACTTCTTCACTGAATATAAAATTATGTACTTCTTACTATAGAAGTAGATCTTGCAGCTGTCCTCTGTAATGCACAGTGATCCGTAATGAAATCTTCATAATCATTTCCCAAAGTCCTTATTTCATTGAAGTTGTTGAATGTAGGCATTGTTCATGAGTGACTTGAATTTTTGGGTGTTGCTGGGAAATATAAACTTTGTTAATTTCTAATGTCGAGGGGCCTTGGAGCTCCACCCTTCAGTTCCTCCATATGTGTACCGCGGAGTACTTGTGTTATGTAATAGTTTTTTATATTGCACCTGTGTAGATCTGTTTTCCAATAAGTCCAAAGAATAGTCCAACTTCTCTCTTAAAGAGTAACCGTCGCTTTAATTTTTTATTCCATAATTCAATAGTACACATGAAAAAAGTGTCTTTGCACTATACAGTGCCTTGCGAAAGTATTCGGCCCCCTTAAATTTTTTTAACCTTTTCCCACATTTCAGGCTTCAAACATAAAGATAAAAATTTTAATGTTATGATGAAGAATCAACAACAAGTGGGACACAATTGTGAAGGTGGACGAAATTTATTGCTGACAGAATTCATTGCGATTATCTGAAAGCTACCTTACAAAATTTGGGATTTGAAGGGAGAGGAAAAAAAATCTGATCTCCATACTCTATTCTAACCCTTCTGCTCAAATATATGTTAATAATTAATTACCTAGAAAATGTTCTAATTTTTCAAATTTTTTACAACTTCTGAACACTCATTCTTCTATGTGAACTATTGTTTTGTCCCTACAGGGTTGTGGACAGAGTCACTTGTTATCTCAAGACCTGATACAGAGTCTGGAGTTTGATACCCCCTTCTGCCCCCCCCCCCCCTTCATTTTTCTTTTTTCTTTTTTTTTTCTCTTGCAATTAATTTATTTAATCTTTTTTCGTCTGAATATAGATTGCTTTTTGAAATATATGTCCTATAGTGTTCTATATGTGTTATATTATGTACTACTCAATAGTTTTTACGGCCGGTAATGTAACAGTTGACCATCCCGCCAGGATTTGAAATTGTGGTGGGTGGTCCTCTGACGTGGCTGCACACATGTATATATAGAAGCTTGTCTTCTGCTGATGTCATACTGTCCTTTGGTGTCCTGATGAAGCAGACAGTCGTCTCTGAAATGCGCTGACCTGTACAAAGAATAAGGGGATGAAATAATTATCATCAGTGTCACGGTTCTGCCTTCCCGTCTACATGGCTAGGGGGCAGAGCCTTCTCCCGGGCCTCACTTCCAGAGCTTGGATGTTTTAAAAATTGACATCTCAAGTGAACCAGCGCTGGCTATAATCTTAGCGCTGCTTTGCCTGTGATTGCTGGTCCTGTAAGTGTTATCCTGATCTGTCTGTTCCTGTGCCCTCGTGCCCTGTCTGTGTTCCGTCCCCTAGTAGTCCCCTCATTCCTCCGTCCTCTCTCCTACCTCCCCACTCGGTTGCTTGCTCTGGTACTGACCACAGCCTGACCTAGACTCCGCTTCTGCTCTTTCCTCCAGTCCTCCTTCTGCCCGTACTGTGCTTGAACCGGCCCGCCTGACCATTCCTCGCACGCCCCGCAGCTCTGCTCCCTAGCTTTGCTGTGAGGCAGTGTACGAGCAGACACTGTGCATCTACTTCCTGGTTCTTGTTGCTCCATGTAGTGTCTTCTGCTGCAGAGCTCCGGCTCCCCCGGGTGGCAGCTTGACAATCGGATTTAGTGGTGATAGCGTGGCATATACCTGATTTCTTCTTCATTACACTGCACCTGTAGAGTTTAAGCTTTTATGGTCAGTGTGGTCCTCTTTCTCTTCTATAGAATATCAGCTGTTATGGTCAATGGGATTCTCTTCCTCTTCTGTAGAGTGTAAGCTCTTATGGTCAGTGGGGTCCTCTATCTCTTCTGTAGAGTGTAACCTCTTATGGTCAGTTGGATCCTCTTTCTCTTCTGTAGACTGTAATCACTTGGTCAGTGGGGTCCTCTCTCTCTCCTGTAGAGTGTAAGCTTTTATGGTCAGTGGGGTCCTCTTTCTCTTTGGTAGAGTGTAAGCTCTTATGGTCAGTGGGATCCTCTTTCTCTTCTGTAGACTGTAAACTCTTATGGTTAGTGGGGTCCTCTCTCCCTCCTTTATAGTGTAAGCTCTTATGGTCAGTGGGGTCCTCTTTCTCTTCTGTAGAGTGTAAGATCTTATGGTCAGTGGGGTCCTCTTTCTTTCCAGTAGAGTGTAAGCTCTTATGGTAAGTAGGGTCCTCTTTCTCTCCGGCAGAGTGTAAGTGCTTATGGTCAGTGGGGTCCTTTTTCTCTTCTGTAGAGTGTAAGCTCTTATGATCAGTAGGGTCCTCTTTCTCTTCTGAAGACTGTAAGCGCTTATGGTCAGTGGGGTCCTTTTTCTCTTCTGTAGAGTGTTAGCTCTTACGCTCAGTGGTGTCTTCTTTCTCTCCGGTAGAGTGTAAGCTCTTATAGTCAGTCAGTGGGGTCCTCTTTCTCTCCTGTAGAGTGTACAGTCATGGCCAAAAGTTTTGAGAATGTCTACAAATATTAATTTTTACAAAGTCTACTGCTTAAGTTTTTCTAATGGCAATTTGCATATACTCCAGAATGTCATAAAGAGTGATCAGCTTAACAGCAATTACTTGCAAAGTCAATATTGGCTAAGAAAATGAACTTCAACCCCAAAAACACATTTCAACATCATTGCATTCCTGCCTTAAAAGGAGCAGCTAACTTTGTTTTAGTGATTGTTCCATTAACACAGGTGTGGGTGTTGATGAGGACAGGGCTGGCAATCATGATTAAGTAAGAATAACACCACTAGACACTTTAAAAGGAGGCTGGTGCTTGGTATCATTGTTTCTTCAGTTAACCATGGTTATCTCTAAAGAAACACGTGCAGCCATCATTGCTCTGCACAAAAAAGGCCTAACAGGGAAGAGTATCGCAGCTACAAAGATTGCACCTCAGTCAACAATCTATCGCATCATCAAGAACTTCAAGGAGAGAGCTTCCATTGTTGCCAAAAAGGCTCCAGGGCGCCCAAGAAAGACCAGCAAACGCCAGGACTGTATCTTAAAACTGTTTCAGCTGTGGGATCGGACTACCAGCAGTGCCGAGCTAGCTCAGCAATGGCAGCAGGCTGGTATGAGTGCTGCTGCACGCACTGTGAGGCGGAGACTGCTTGAACAAGGCCTGGTTTCAAGGAGGGCAGCAAAGAAGCCACTTCTCTCCAGAAAAACATCAGGGACCGACTGATATTCTGCAAAAGGTACAGGGAGTGGACTGTTGAGGACTGGGGTAAAGTCATTTTCTCAGATGAATCCCCTTTTCGATTGTTTGGGACATCTGGAAAACAGCTTATTAGGAGAAGAAGAGGTGAGCGCTACCACCAGTCTTGTCTCATGCCAACTGTTAAGCATCCTGAAACGATTCATGTGTGGGGTTGCTTCTCAGCCAAGGGAATCGGCTCACTCACAGTCTTGCCTAAAAACACAGCCATGAATAAAGAATGGTACCAGAATGTCCTCCAAGAGCAACTTCTCCCAACTGTCCAAGAGCAGTTTGGCGCCCAACAATGCCTTTTCCAGCATGATGGAGCACCTTGCCATAAAGCAAAGGTGATCACTAAATGGCTCATGGAACAAAATATAGAGATTTTGGGTCCATGGCCTGGAAACTCCCCAGATCTTAATCCCATTGAGAACTTGTGGGCAATCATCAAGAGATGGGTGGACAAACAAAAACCAACAAATTCTGGCAAAATGCAAGCATTGCTTATGCAAGAATGGACAGCTATCAGTCAGGATTTGGTCCAGAAGTTGATTGAGAGCCAGTGCCAGTGAGAATTGCAGAGGTCCTGAAGAAGAAGGGTCAACACTGCAAATATTGACTTGCTGCATTAACTAATTCTAACTGTCAATATAACCGTTTGGTCTCATAATATGATTGCAATTATATTTCTGTATGTGATGTAAACATCAGACAAACACAATTAAAAACCAGAGGGCAACAGATCATGTGAAAATATCATTTTGGTGTCATTCTCAAAACTTTTGGCCTTGACTGTAAGCTCTTATGGTCAGTGGGGTCATCTTTCTCTCCTGTAGAGTGTAAGCTCTTATGGTCAGTGTGGTCCTCTTTTTCTTCTGTAGAGTGTACGCTCTTATGGTCAATGGGGTCCTCTCTCTCTCCTGTAGAGTGTAAGCTCTTATGGTCAGCAGGGTCCTCTTTCTTTCTGGTAGAGTGTAAGCTCTTATGGTCAGTGGGGTCCTCTTTCTCTCCTGTAGAGTGTAAGCACTTATACAAGCTTCATAGTATTGAAATGTTCATGTTTATTCACCACAAATCACAGTGTTTTGGAAAATTTGGTAAATTCAATTTGTCAAAGATTTGCTTAACTAGTTAGATTTTGTATACGTGAAATAATATGCACCCAAAAAATGTTGACGCTTCTTTTTCCATGGCAATGCTATATGTTAATTTTCTGAACTGTGCTGAACTGATGTTCCTTGTTACAGCCAATTGCAACTTCCTCTAGAGATGTGAAATCTAAAAATAGAGAAAAGCCATTGTCACTGCCTCGGCTCTTCCTGGGGATTTTTTCGGTTTTGTTCTCCTTCACATTTAGTGTAACATTGAATTGTTCCAGTGTTTCTGCGGCTTCACACGCAGTGCGGACAGATGTAGTGTTAATTTATTCTTTACAATTCCTCTCCTCCTAGTTATTTCCTCCGTACACATTAGGATATGTTCTGCATTTCACACATTGCTAGTTTATTCCAGTAAAGCAGGAACACAATGGGACGACCTTGCCTCATATCTTTCTACATCCGTGTAATTGCTTCGATGGCGCTTAGATTTTACGGCATCTTTCAAACAACTGTATAATGTGATTCCTCTGTGTACGGATCCACATACAATGCACGGGAAGAGGAGATCAGCCTCAGTGACAGTGATAAAAAAAATCCGAAAAGAATTGGAAATTATAATGAGAAATCGCACGCGAGAATAGAGCATTAATAAGGGGGAAAAAAGCAATCATTTGATGCTTTACAAAATGAAAAGTTTACAATTAATAATTTATTACGATAACACCGGTGGTGTACCTCTAATAGCGGCACACCACACACATGTAGGAGAGTGACCTGTGACCTGCAACCCCCTGAAGATGTTATTGCTTTTAGCACAATGTATAACATGTAGTGGCAGTAAGGTGTTTAAAGGGAACCAATCACCAGGATTTTCGTATATAACCTAAAGCCAGTGCTATACTGTCACTATCAGGCTGATTCTATATATACCTGTAGTGGTCAGCTCGGATGTTTAGGTTTTGAAATCCAAGAAAGTAAAGTTTATACAATCATCAGCTTCTTGAGTGACAGCAGCTGAGGATCAGATAATATCTGGGTGGGTATTCATAGTTATCCCCTCCCCCTGTTAGAATTAGCATAAGGATTATAATATCCATTTACATTTTCACTTGCAGGACCTGTACTGAGGTCATACCCATGTGACCAGAAGGGGCAGGGCCTCAGCCAACAGAAAAATGTTGCTTCCTGGTAGGGTCTGAGATTCTGAAAACACTTGCTGTTCCTATATACAATTCAGGTAGAAACATTACCATGGACAATTATTTTACCAAGGTTGTACTGGGCAATTTTCTGCTTGAAAAAGCTGTTACACTTGTTAGCACTATGAAGCCAAACCGACAAGAAATTTCTCAAGCAATGAGACACAATCCACAGCGAGCACTTTATGAGAGTGTCTTTGGTTTCAACAACAAAGCGACACTGGTATTTTACAAAGCGAAGAAGGATAAATCCATTATATTACTCAGTACCATGCATCATGATTGTAGTATTGACAGCAATGACAGGAAATTGAAATCAGAAATCATCCCACATTACAATAAAACTAAAAGAGGTATAGACAAAATGGATGAAATGGTGGGAGAATATTCATGCAAGAGGCAAACAAGATGTTGGCCTGTAGTAATTTTTTCAAACACAGTATTCTTCATGTAGCATCCCTGAATTCATTCATTATTTATACAGAAACTCATCCAGAATTCCATAAAAGGAGAAAGGAAAGGAGACGCCTATTCTTGAAGGACCTTTGTCATGAACTTGTAATGCCTCACATGATGGAGCAAAGCAACATGAAATGCTTGCCAAAGCAAACTAAAGAACCAATGAAACGGTGTGACATACAGTTTCACAGTATTTCAGAGCCAGGAGAAAGAAAACGAAAGCATTGTTTCATTTGTCCAAGAAACTTAGAGGAAAACTGAGCGAAAAAAAGATGTTTTATTTTCTTAACTATTTAGGTGCAAGTGCATCCATTTTTACTCCCCAAAAGTAGTCTAAGCATTTTTGGGCTCCATTTTCATTTATAACAGCCTTCAACTAGTGCAATGTCCTGGTTAGAGATGAGCAGACCCGTGTATGTTTGAGTTCACTGGATTCAGCCAGATTTTAGTTAAAAGTGTGTTTTGGGATCTAGACTTGACTTGAACTTGTTTTCAGACCTCAAACTCCATTTAAATCAATGGGGATCCAAACTAACGTGCTCGACTAAAATAGCGAATATAATGAAGGTCAATGGTTAGGCAGTTCAGCTCTCCAAACACGTACAGCCAGCCATAGCATTTCCAGGGTAGGGAGGGTGCACTATATATTTGGGGGAGACACACAGCATCCCAAAACCTTGTTTTTGATCCCAGTGACAGCCAGAGACTGCAAGAGGCTCTCACTGGGCTGAGTACTGAGCATATTCTAGCACCCAGATGCTGGATTAAGTGGGTAGCATATGAATAGCACCCGAACTAGAACACATACTTTTTTTAAAAGACCATGTTGGGGTTTGAGCCCCGGACACCCGGTGTTAGGTACTAACTAACCCCACCGTTTACAGTTCTGTTTTTCTTATCTCTAGTCCTGATGAAACCAGTCCCTGTGGTCATCATTTTCATCTCCAAGGTTATAGGGGAAAAAAATTAAATGGGAGTCCCGGAAATGTATCTTGAGAAATGTATTGTATCTCAATTCTTTATAGCATTATACTAACTCATTGTTTAATGACTCCCACACTGGTGTCTCAATTTTGCTTATGTTTGTGTCAAAATCAGCGTCCTTCATAATTTCACTTACTTGTGGTCCCACGAAAATTCCTTCCTTTTATCTTGACCTCACTGACTTGTGAAGACTTGTTTCTGAGTTGTGTAAAATCCTCACCATCATAATTCATCTCCTTGACAAAGTTTTTCATCAACCCAAGTTTTATGAGGAGTGGCAGAAGGAAAACTTTTTCTGGTGCTACCAGAGGCTGATGCAGGACACTCTTTCTTCCAGTAATCAAGCTCTTTCTTCGTGGTCACTGTTTTTTTGTCCCATTCGTAAAGAAAAGAACAAAACTTAGTATAGTCAAGATGACACCCAAGCACCAAAGCTATTACTTTCAGATCACCACAAATATTCCACTTGTAGTTTTTGTAATGGATTTTTGACAGCAGAAGGTTAATACTTTCATACGTTTCTTTCAGACTTTCTGCGTAAGCAAGAGGAGCAGATGGATTTTCGTACCCATTATGCAGGCATACCGCTATTAAATTGTTTTCTGAAGAGTCTATAAAAAGCCTCCATTCTTGAGGTCTGTGCTTTTGTCCCATTATATCTAGCAGAGAGTTTACATTTGTTGCAGTAAACTAGATCCCCTTCCATTCCAAATAAGTGTTCAAGCTTCTGCTGCCTAGAGCAGAAAGAATACAGTATATGTTGGTCCCCTGCTCAAGCAAATGCCAAACTTTGAACTTCGAAGCCAAAAGCTCTGCCTTTCTTTTTGCTAGGTTCAGATCATGAACTAAATCATTTAGATCAACCTGGTTTAGTTTGTGAGGCTCTCCAGACTCATGGTCTCGAAAATCAAGATCTTCTCGATCAACTTCTTCTTCAACCAGCATCTGAATCTTCTTCGGATTCAAGGTCCAAGATGTTGGTGGAGTGGGGACTGGCAGCTCTGAGCTATGTGAGACCAGCCTAATTGTTGAAGGAATATTTGGATATTTCACAGAATTTCTTGTTTTACTTGATATTCTAGTAATCGTTGTCAGACTGAAATAGTATTCTGCTGAATAGTCTCATGGCTCCCCTCCATACCAATGTAACAAGAAATGCCATGTGCCATCGTTTAACCTTGAGCCAACTTGTGAGATGTATAACATAAGATGAGCAACAAATTTTGGGGTCCAAAGTTTGTCTTAATCTCGAATTTTGCACTGAAAATATCGGAAATAACTTTTTTTCACCAACGGCGCTTATACTTCTTCTCTGTGATTTTAAAGTCTCTTCGATACAAATATAGCAAAAGTTGTTGGGTGGTTTACACAACTGCGCGATATGTTTAATAGAATGTCCTATAGCACAAAAACAACGGAATTAAAATTAAATTTATTATAACGGTTTAAAGTAAGCGAAAACTTAGAGATGGAATTAAAATTGATATTCACAAAGGACAGTGATATAATGAAGCTTTTTGGTATGTAACCCATGAAACCCCAAAGCGTGCAAATCCCTAAGATTGGTCAAACATGGAAAAAAGCTAGAGCTGAGTTTATCACCAAAGTACGAAAACAAACCAACAAAGTTATAAAACTCCCAGTATCTAAAAAGCAATAATAAATAATTTTTGAAGGAGCAATGTAGGCTAAATTTATTGGAAAATACAAAATAATGGAAAATTCTGATTGCAGATTCGGAATGAGCTTTAAGAACAACCAACTCATTAAACAAAATCTTTTTTGATCAGTGTAACAGGAAGTTGTGAATATACTCTTCTGTTTTTTTGTTTTTTTTTTTTTTTGTGGGGGCCTAATTGGAATTTTGACTATGACAAGGACAATTATCCTTGTTATTGCTGTATGTCCTGAGGAAGGGGCCGAGTCCTCCGAAACGCGTTGACCTGTATTTGGCAATATCCAATAAAGTCATGGAATAAATTATATCCCCTCGTTTGAAAGGTGAATAGTGCAGCAAGATACCCAATTCCTTCTCTAATTGTATTCTGCTGTTATAATGAATAGCAGCAAAATGATACAAAATGGTTTCTCTCCATCTATATGGTGTATATTATCTATGACCTAATTTCAGCTTACTCTACCATACTTATACCACATGTCTATAATCAGCTACAATACTATGAGGCCGTCTTAGGGAGCTTTGCATTCTCTACAAATTTGTACAACATCGGTATTTACTTTGAAATTCAGGGAGATCTGAAAATGAATGTTTCAGCTACATTCAGTGCCCTGAAAAAGTATCTTAGTTACATAGTTACATAGGTTGAAAAAAGACCTAGGCCCATCTAGTTCAACCTTCCTCCACCAATTCTACATTTTGTCCCTAAGCCACTTATAAACCACAATGTTGTGTGTACTGAGGAAATCATCCAGCCCTTTTTTAAAAGCTGTTATAGTATCTGCCATTACTATCTCTTGTGGTAGGGGATTTCACAGTCTGACTGCTCTAACTGTAAAGAACCGTTTCCTATTTAGCTGCCGGAATAGCTTTTCTTCCATTCGTAGTGTATGCCCCCTGTTCCTTAGTACTGTCTTTGGAAGAAATAAATCATGTGCCAGTCCTTTATATTATATCTGGACTGTTCACACACATTAATATGCTTTAAACTAAACTCTCCATTGTAGCTCTGGAAGGATGTTTAGGGTCATCCTGTTGGAGGGTGAACCTATGCCCCAGTCTCAAGTCTTTTGCAGCCTCTAACAGGTGTTCCTCCATGATTACCCTGTATATGGCCCTAAGCATCTTCTTATCAACTCTCACCAGTTTCCCTGACCCTGCTGAAGAAACGTTTCTCCACAGCATGATTGTTCCTCCACCATGTGTGACAGTGAGGATGGTTATTTCAGGGGCATGTACAGTTTTAGTTTTCCAACACACATAGCATTTTGTATTTAGCCTAAAAAGTTTTACTTTTGTCTCATCTGACCAGAGCACCTTCCTCCACATCCTCACTGTGTCTCCTACATGACATGTAGAAGAAGGTTCTATGGTCAGATGAAAACAAAGTAGAACTTTAGAATCTGAATTTAACCACTATCCTGCTACTAAACAAATTCCATTACATCAAGCCTATTATGATTAATAATTAGAGTTGAAGATCAAGTTCAAGTTATATTTCCTGAAATTTGTGGTTTCATGTAAATCCAAACACTTTGATATGTGATTTGCTGTTCACAAAATACAAGTTCAACCCATGGTTCAACAATTGTTGTCTATAAACTCAACATTTAAGGCCCCGTTACACGCAACGTCATTTCAACGGATTTCGTGACGCACATTCGGCGTCTTGAGCGACGTCGTTGCGTGTAACAGCTACGAGCAAGTGTTAACGATCAAAAATACTCACCTAATCGTTGATCGTTAACAAGTCATTCATTTTCAAAATCTCGTTGGTCGTTGTGGACGTAGGTTGTTCGTCGTTCCTGAGGCAGCACACATCGCTACGTGTGACACCCCGGGAACGACGAACAACAACTTACCTGCGTCCTCCGGCAATGAGGTGGGCGTGTCGTTAATGTGGCTGGTCTCCGCCTCTCCGCTTCTATTGGTCAGCCGCTGTGTGACGTCGCTGTGACGGTGCACGAACTTCCCCCTTATCGAAGAGGTTGTTCACTGCCCACAGCGACGTCGCTAGGAAGGTAAGTACGTGTGATGGGTGTTAGCGATATTGTGTTCCACGGGCAGCGATTTGCCTGTGACACACAAACGACGGGGGCGGGTGCTTTCACGAGCAACATCGCTAGTGATGTCGCTACGTGAAAAGCCCCCTTTAGGTAAGATGTCCAAATATTCTTAGTCTTATAGAGTTGATCCTAGTTCTAAATTTACTGTTTAGGAACATTATTTTTACAAGTTGGGATCTGTACCTCCTATAACGATTTCATTGGAAACCAAGATCAAGGTGAACAAGGCTAATCTCGTCTTGCTGTCCACCCTTGTTTGTTACTCCAGACCTTATCTGAGGACTGCACTTGGTGTAAAGTCTAAACACCACACCATCTCTATTCACTATGACAAGATGAATAGTTGGCAGAATTCAGCTCTACATTTCCATTCGGTATTTTGTTTCTGGTTAATGTTAATCATGCATATTTATCTAAAAATAACACACATTTCTAAAACATAAGGATCAATCTCTGTATTTCTTGACAGAACTGGGCAGTTCTCCAGCATGAAAAAGACAAATAAGGTCAAAAGCAACAGAAAATCTAACAAATTACATTTATAGATTTATGAATGTCTTTTGTATTATTTAATGCTCATATACTTGTCCAAACCTATATCTAATAGATATTGTTTGCCATAAATTAAAAAAGATTATACATGATTGACTTGGATCCAGATTTTTGGGTAATTTGCTTTGTGTAATTTCAGCGAAAAAGTTGCCAGCTGCCATTTTGCTGGATTTTCGAAGATCACAAAAGGGTTTATACTTAAAGATGTTATATACGAGTCGTTGTATAAGACCCTATAATTTGTTCTTGTGCTGAATCTCCCCAGCCAGTAACCCGCTGACGCTATTTGCTTTGGTCTCTCCAAGTAGTGATGACATCAATCATCACTGAGTCTCGCTGAGCGCAACGTTGAGCCATAGTTCTGAATAAGAGTTGTCGTCACCACATTGGACTAATAGACAAAAAGTGGAGCCCGCAGCTTTAATTGATGCAGACTTTTTGCAGTATGGAGCGCTGGATGCCTCGATTTTGTGTTTTATTAGATATTTTCTTGCTCTTCAGTGTAATGAGCACAATAAAATGTTAATGGATCAGGAGGGGCGCCGTTGGAGACATAGTTAACACGTACACAATACACATACCATGCTCGTCCAGACCCCAGAGCCATGAGGCAGTGGCATGCTGGCTAGATGTTATGTACACAGAAGGTCAGGCATGAGATTGGTAATGAGAGTAAAGCAATCATTTCATTACTCTCGTTAGTATTTCAGGGGTCTCAATTAGGTAATTGTTCTCTCAGCCACTAGTCCCATTATTTGAAAAGTGATAGTAGACCCAGTGGAGCCTTCACCACAGGGGATCTCACTCACAGTCCCAGGTGAGCAGCTTGGCCTCAGGAAAATACCTTTACCAATGCACAGTTAGCAATGGGGGGTGTTTCTCAGGAGCTACGCTTCACCTCAGGGGGTGGCTTGTTGGGGTCCTGAGTAGAGTTGATCAAACCCGCCAAAATCCGGGACCGGCAGATCATTGCCGGATTAAAAAAAAAAATCCGGACCCGCTCTGGATTCCGGTGCCCATATAAGTCAATAAATTTCATTCAACTTCACAATTGTGTGCCACTTTTTCTTGATTCTTCACCATAACATTAAAATTTTTATTTTTAAGTTTGTAGCCTGAAATGTGGGAACAGGTTGAAAAATTCAAGGGAGTCGAATACTTTCGCAAGGCACTGTTAGGGGTTAAAAGGCGCGGATGGATCGTGGATCCACCTGCACCTGATAGTTGCGCGTGTCAGCTGTTAAAATCAGCTCACATGTGGAGGGACTGCCACCGGTTCACGTCAGCAGCCAGTGGTAATTCCCCATTCATGATTTAGGACATACTCTTACGTTTCTGGTCGTGAAGGGCTTACAGGTGGATTATCTGCTAAATGTGTATTGCCGCAGAACTTTTGAGTACATAATTCAGAGGAAAATTATGCAGTCAGATTAAACTAGCGACCAATGAGAAAAAAACCATCTCTCACCAATCCTTTAAACTCAATGAAATTAGAACTGAGGGGAGTAAAAAGAGCCTTGCTCCTGTCACCACACCACATTCATTCTACGGCACTTCAGCCTAGGTTCTACTGTTCACACTAAAGGATCACCAAACTGCTTTACTGCTCAATGCTGAGCCCAAAAATTTGCTTGGAGATCCAAGATTAGGACAATTAGGTCGCCTGGATATGTATCTTGCTGTGTTTTGTCAGCTTTCTAAGCTTGCCGACATCTCCTCTCAGTAGGTGTCCTTGAAAGTGGGGTGCTGATGGCTGGGATGGTCGGCCCTGGAAGCCCCAAAGTCATGAAAATTCCAATCCCTGGCGAGTTAGCGGCCGGGTGAGACTCTGTTGCTTGTGTCATCTTGTGTTTTTGCTGGGAATGTACAATATGTTTTTGGCTGTGGGGAAACCAATAAAGTCTTACCAATGTGTGGTTCCCTCACCCTGTAGTGTTCTGCCAATGTGAAGAAAGGTGGGTGTTCAGTGGGACGAGACCTGGTCCGTGCAGTCTTTCTGAAGACAGCTAGGCCAGCAGAAAAGAGTACCAACTGACCCTTGTGTCTCCACAATAAATAACTTTGATTTAACGGCATAAAATTAAAAGTTTGAAAAATTGATTAAGTTTATAAATTGTCACGAAATGTCTGATATTTTCCCAAATCAGCGCAAAAAAAATCACCCTAAATTTATTACTAATGTGACGTACAATATGTCGCAAAAAACATTCTAAGAATCACAGTGATCCATTGAAACGTTCCATAGTTATTACCTCATAAATTGAGACTGGTCAAAATTGAAAAAATTGGCCTGGTCTTAAAGGTGAAAACAGGCTTCAGTAGGAAGGGGTTAAAAAAGCCAGTAACAGAGAGTTAATTAGAAGTGAAAACCAATGTGGAAAATAAACTGGGTGATACCATTTTACCTAAGGACCGTCCATTCTTCGCTACATATCTGCATCATTTTTCCACTTATTTTAGTATATCATCTTAAATAATAATGGGTAGGTGACGCCCCTGAGGTAATCAGGTGTTACAAAAATAAGGTAACAATTAAGGTAACAGCACGGGTCCTACATGGCTGTGCCAGTCATTACACAACACCAGTACACCAGGACACTTACACTCGCTGTACCCGGCTGGGAGCCTCACTTAGCCAGATGACAGGGCTGGGCACTGTAGATACCAGGCAGCCAACTGGGAATCAGAGACCAGACCTGGGGGAGGAGAAAAGCGACCTCGGGAGTGTAGGTAGTATGCAGAAGACAGGAAGTAGTAAGTAGTTAGGAGTAGACAGTGAAAGAGGAAGGGTATCGAGATAGACCATGGACTCTTGAGACACATAGAAGGAGAGAAAGAGACTGCAAAAGACCTGAGAAGTAAGAACTGCCACTCAGAGGAGTAAAGTAGCTGTGGAGTGAGAAAGCAAGCCCCAAGGACAGAGGGACCCTGTGGGGTGGACATCCAGGGCTCACAGTACTTTGCACGCAGGGGTGCAGATCCCCAGAACAGACACGGACTTCAGGCCCTCTGTTAACTCTGCCAGGCAGGTGGGTTTCCAGGACCCATCTGCCACCTTTTAACATCCGAGATATCAGCAGCAAAGCGGGACCGGGACACATACCCTTAAATAGTCTAAGCTGCCTGCGGCAAGAGCCAGACACTGGGAGGACCTCCAAGTGCTCCATGCCAGGGAGGACCCACATACACAGAGTGCACAGGTGGAGAGTGGCACCAGGATGGCAGGCACAGCCATAAGGACTCGGGTGCACCTGGAATCCAGTACGTCTCAGGGCATTGAACCAGTGAGTAAATACCATCAAACTGCCCTCTCTGTATGGACTGACTTATTGCCGCGAGCCTCCACGTTAACCCTTTACCAACCCCTGGGGAAAGCCCTGCATGCGGAGGGCTCCACCATCCACACTGCCCCTATCCATCATCCCCAGTAGGAACCCACAGCGGTGGCCCTATCATCCCTGGCCACAAACTGCGAGTGGCATAGTCAGACTTTTTATTTTATTTTTTTATTTTTATCTTTCATTTAAAACTGGTCGGCGGTGCCCTGTCCGGTACCCCTCGAGCCATGGACCGGCCGGATCCGAGCAGCCTGGCTGCCCTGGGGCGCGACAGGTAACTATTTGAAAATAATATATTTGATATCATGGAACTGTACTGAAATTTACTGGAGAGATAGTATTGCGACATTTATGATTTTTGAGTTGTAAATATATATTTTTAGACTTTCTGCAGATTTTATTGAAAGCAGATTGAATAAGATATTTGTTACAACCTCTACTGGCAAATCTATTACGGATGGCATTACTTTCAGACTGAAAAATAGAATCCTTAGAGCCAGTCCGTTTAGCTATGATAAGATAAATTCTCCATCTGGGATGGCTTTCTTGGTGTGATGTGGATGACTACTACATGCCAATAATATACTTATTAAAGATGA
Source organism: Anomaloglossus baeobatrachus (assembly GCF_048569485.1). Lineage (NCBI taxonomy): Eukaryota > Metazoa > Chordata > Amphibia > Anura > Aromobatidae > Anomaloglossus > Anomaloglossus baeobatrachus. Next base: position 907,231,170 of record NC_134353.1, read on the forward strand.
GCCAACCCCCTAGTGTTCGATTTCTGTTCGGTTCGTCGAACAGACGGTAAGTTCGGTGAACGTTCGATGCCTTCAAACCCCATTGAAAACAATGGCAGGCAAACACATACAAACACATAGAAAACACCTTCTAAGGTGTCCAAAAGGTGACAAACAACTCACAAGCCACCACAAACACATGGAAAAGTGACAAGTACATATACTGATGTGACACCCTGGGCAAGCCAGGGGTCACAGGTCATCACACCACCACACCCTACACCCCAGTTAGGAACACCAAGGCTACCAAAATCCTTGTTGCCTTCCTCCAGGGGCTGATGTTCACACCAGAGGGTGGGCCAGGTGGTTGGCTCCACCCACTGAGGAGTTCACAGTCCTGGAGGCAGGAAGAACCAGGCAGTTTTAGCTCAGGCAGAGCTTGAGTGAGGAAGTAAGATAGAGTTTGGAGGAAGAAGTGGAAAGTTCAGTTTAGGGGAGTGAAGCAGAAGGAAGTAGTAGTGGAGCTAAAGAGGAAAGCTGAAGTAACAGAAAAGGAGTAAAAGTGAGAGTAGTAAAGCCTGAAGTTGGTCCGGCTGTGTGCCCCGGACAGTGACAGCAAGGTCAGCAGACGGTGGTGACAGTCTGCAGGGGGACTGCTCGGAGGTTGCTGGAAGGACCGCGGACGGGTGGTGGCCCGGCGGTTTGGAGCAGTATACGAAGAACAATCAGCACCGGGCAGGGGCCTTTCGGATCCCGGCAAGGCTAGGAGTCGCCATAATTTGCCAAATCCGTCAGTGAAGGGGACGTCTGTCTCCCAACAACCAAGTCCCGATTGAAGGCAACAGTCCAACCGTAACAGAGAGACACCGCCACCGCCAGGGCACCAGTTTCTCAGGGCCAGCGCCTGCGGGCAAAGTAGGGCTCCTCCGGCCCATATCCAAGCCGGGGAGCGGGTTACCGGTGGGAACCCATCGCAACCATTATCAACTTAGGTGCAGGACAGAGGGACCGTCACCGTCACCTACTAAGGAAAGCAAGTGCAGCCGTCCGTGGGAACCGTCTTTCCAGCCGTGTGTTTTACCGAGAAATGTGTCATCGTCTCAGGCTGAGTGAGTACCACAGTGCCGCAAGGCACAGCGCTGCCCCCGCGTCCCTGCGCCCACCAAGCCCTGCATCTCCCACTTCATCACTGGGCCCCGGGATCACCAACCCCTACCCACGGAGGGGCAACATAACAACTGGCTGCTCCATACCATCCCTCCCGGGATCCCCATACAGAGCAGCGGTGGTGTCAACAAATCACCACAACCGTGGGTGGCGTCACGGACAATAAACAATTCCCACACCCAAAAACCCCCTTTCACTCACGGGCGAGGAGCGCCGCTCGAGTCCCTGGGATCCGGCCCATCGCTCGAGCCACCGAGCAGCGGCAGGCCGCAGCAGCCGCGGCAGCCGGACCCGAGCAGCAGTGGGAGAGTGCGGCGTCCCCTCCTCCGCCCGCGACAACTTGGCGTCACGAACAGGATCTTACCGCTCTGCCGTTGGGTAGAGGTGCGCCTTGTGACCGCCGGAGGTATCCGGCTGAAAAATTCCAGAAGTCGCTATCTTTGGCGCGAAAAGTTCCCGCTCGAGCGTCTTCTCGAGTAGCAGAGGCGCGAAGGCCAAAACCCCGCCCCAATAGAGGAGGGGCCGGAAAGAAGCAAAGGGGGACGCGATGGCTGCTGGCTGCATGTGAGAGCAGCTATAAAAGCAGGGACGCCAGGACTCTGCGGACATCTTGTTCCTGGGAGAAGCCGCCAGCAGCATGTGGATGCCGTCCCGCAGCACCGTAGCCCCCGCGCCTGGAACCGCGGCGTGGGTGGAGATCCGGTCCGCGCAGCTCTACCAACGGCTGCAGGTTAAGATGCAGCTCCTCATGGAGGAGTGGGAGACCGACATGGCGGACGTTATAGCAGCCGTGCGGAGACGCGAGGAGGAAGCGGAGGAAGGGAGGGTGAGTGACCCACGCCCCGATGCCCTGGAAGGGCCGGTCATCACGGCTGCGGGACCCGGTCCGAGCCCTCTCCCCCCGCTGCCTCCCTCGCCACCCGTCTCGGAGCCCGTGACCCCGCCACTAGGCCTGCTACCATCGCAACTGGTAGCACTACCCAGCATGCCCGCCCAGGCGGGCCGACCTGTAGCCGGAGCCCGTAGTCGACCGGAGGTGTTGCCTTGGAAGGCTCCGAAAACCGCACCGGAGACGTCGCTAGAAAAAGTCCCCGAGCCGGAGCTGATGAACCGTTCCGAGCCGGAGGCCCAGCTGTGGAAAGCCCCTGTGCCCATCCCCCACACCTCGGCTGAGGTAGCACCGGGTTGTCGCTGCAAGGTGGCGCCCAAGGCCAAGACACCGTGGGACTTGCCGCCCAGATCCCTGACAGTGGGTAACGTTCAGAATGTACCGCGGGGCCCGACCCGTGCGCCGGAGCTCGCAGCAGCGCCGTATTGGGACAGGGAGCCGGTACCGCTGGGCCTGGAGATCGGTGAAAGAGAGAGGAAGAAGGCGGAGCTGGTGGCCCGAGCAATTAGAGAGAAAGAGAGCCTCCGTCAAGCAACGTTCCGGGTTCCGGGGCCTGCTGTACGAAGGACAGGTGAGGCGGTTTGATGTCCGCCGGGGCTATGGGTTTATATACGAACCGGGCCTGGAGGCCGAAGTGTTTGTAGCCCGGCGGGATGTGAATGCCCACCTGCCCGAGGAGCATCCCGGCCGTAACCTCATGCCGGGTGACATTGTACAGTATACCCGGCACTGTGGAGAGAGGGGGTGGTTCGCCCTAGATGCCAAACTGAGGGGCAGCCAGGAGAGCCGAGTGAGTTCTGCACCCCCTCCCTCAGATGAAGCTGACGACTTGGAGTAGGGCAGCGGAGCACCGTTGTCCAGTCCCCGTTGGGACCACCTGTGTGTTTGTTTGCAGAGTTTAAAAAAAAAAAAAAATTCAAAATGAAGTAATCAACTGATGGAGTAACCTGATTCTACCGTGATTGAGAGAAAACCGGCCGTTGCCGACACCGTTGTCCCCGTGGGGACCGTTTAAAAAGTTGCATGGAGGACTTTCCATGGACAAGCCCGTGAACTTGCAGGGCAACCACAAACGTTAGTGGCATGTAAATAAGTTGTTTTACCGTTACCGTTTCCGCAGTTGCCGCCTCCGGAGAGGCAGGTTGGAGGGAGGGCCCTCAGCAGAGCAGGCTGGGGCCCAGCCACCACAGGAACCGGTGGCTACCCTCTGGAGGGGAAGGACAGATCCCGCTCGGGTGACTTGGTGCTGGACTGGGCTCAAGGGGTGCTGCCTGGACTTTAGGGGCAGCTTCAGGGCCAGGTTGCTTGGGTGGGAGAGAGCGGAGACCGTAACCGTAAACCGTTAGTAAAGTTTAAGAAATGTGCCTCCCGTTGTGGGATGATGTCATAAGTTGTATGTGTGTTATTCTTTTTACCTTTTTCAGAAAATAAAACCGGTGTTGGACGGGCAGCCCGCGGACGGTCTGCATTTTGCTAAGGGGGAATGTGACGCCCTGGGCAAGCCAGGGGTCACAGGTCATCACACCACCACACCCTACACCCCAGTTAGGAACACCAAGGCTACCAAAATCCTAGTTGCCTTCCTCCAGGGGCTGATGTTCACACCAGGGGGTGGGCCAGGTGGTTGGCTCCGCCCACCGAGGAGTTCACAGTCCTGGAGGCAGGAAGAACCAGGCAGTTTTAGCTCAGGCAGAGCTTGAGTGAGGAAGTAAGACAGAGTTTGGAGGAAGAAGTGGAAAGTTCAGTTTAGGGGAGTGAAGCAGAAGGAAGTAGTAGTGGAGCTAAAGAGGAAAGCTGAAGTAACAGAAAAGGAGTAAAAGTGATAGTAGTAAAGCCTGAAGTTGGTCCGGCTGTGTGCCCCGGACAGTGACAGCAAGGTCAGCAGACGGTGGTGACAGTCTGCAGGGGGACTGCTCGGAGGTTGCTGGAAGGACCGCGGACGGGTGGTGGCCCGGCGGTCTGGAGCAGTATACGAAGAACAGTCAGCACCGGGCAGGGGCCTTTCGGATCCCGGCAAGGCTAGGAGTCGCCATAATTTGCCAAATCCGTCAGTGAAGGGGACGTCTGTCTCCCAACAACCAAGTCCCGATTGAAGGCAACAGTCCAACCGTAACAGAGAGACACCGCTACCGCCAGGGCACCAGTTTCTCAGGGCCAGCGCCTGCGGGCAAAGTAGGGCTCCTCCGGCCCATATCCAAGCCGGGGAGCGGGTTACCGGTGGGAACCCATCGCAACCATTATCAACTTAGGTGCAGGACAGAGGGACCGTCACCGTCACCTACTGGGGAAAGCAAGTGCAGCCGTCCGTGAGAACCGTCTTTCCAGCCGTGTGTTTTACCGAGAACTATGTCATCGTCTCAGGCTGAGTGAGTACCACAGTGCCACAAGGCACAGCGCTGCCCCCGCGTCCCTGCGCCCACCAAGCCCTGCATCTCCCACTTCATCACTGGGCCCCGGGATCACCAACCCCTACCCACGGAGGGGCAACATAACAACTGGCTGCTCCATACCATCCCTCCCGGGATCCCCATACAGAGCAGCGGTGGTGTCAACAAATCACCACAACCGTGGGTGGCGTCACGGACAATAAACAATTCCCACACCCAAAAACCCCCTTTCACTCACGGGCGAGGTGCGCCGCTCGAGTCCCTGGGATCCGGCCCATCGCTCGAGCCACCGAGCAGCGGCAGGCCGCAGCAGCCGCAGCAGCCGGACCCGAGCAGCAGTGGGAGAGCGCGGCGTCCCCTCCTCCGCCCGCGACACTGAGAAAACAAAAGAGCTGGACGAGTAAAAGGAGGAGGAGACACAGATATAGGTGTGACACCCTGGACTAGTCAGGTCGTCCCAGGTAGTCCCATGCACACACACACCCTCCTTGAAAAGGTGACAGCAGCCAACCAAGAAACCCTTGTCACCACCCTCCGGGTTTGATGTCCACACCAGGGGAACGGAGCGTGGCGGTGGGCTCCGCCCACCGAGGAATTCATAAACCTGGAGGCGGGAAAGAAAGGGAGTCAAGTTCTAGTTCTAGTGCAGAGTAGAGGGTAGTCTTGACAGTGGAGGTTGAGTTCAAGGGCAGACCTGTGACCAGGCCTGCCAGTAGTCTACTTAGGTGGCTGGGTCGGAGTCCAGTCACCTCTGACAAGGAGGCAGACAGTGGTGGCTTCCTGCAGGACCTGGGATTACAGCCGGTGGAACCGTAGGGTCCGGGGTCGGGCGGTGGCCCACCGGTACCGAACCGGGGAACCGATTGGAAACCGGAGCACCAGGAGGGGTACTCAGACCCAGTACAAAGCCCCGAACTGACAGGGCCGAGTCAAATCAACTGATTGAGGACTGGACTTAAGGACCTATCCCACACAAGACTCATTAGAAGACAACAGCCAAACCATACAGGGTAAAGCCACCGCCAAGGCATAGAGACTCAAAGGGCCAGCATCTGCGGGCAAACAGGGCTCCTCCGACAATCAGTAAGCCGGGGAGTGGACTACCGTTGCTTAGGCATAGGAGTCAACCATTCATATAAAAAAGGTGCAGGAGAAAGGCGGAAACCACCAACCCGTTCAGGGAGAAGCTGCAGCCGGCTGCGGGCCCCGTTCATCATCTCATTTGGTTTCCTGAGACTCCAGTGTATTGTGTCATAGTGAGTACACCAGTGTCTTTGGGCCGTGCACCGTGCTGCACCGTGCCAGCCTACGCCTGCACCCGCTCCCCCGCCTCCACACCTCCCTCGGGCCCCCGGGACCATCACTCCCCTACCCACGGAGGGGTCAACACCAAGCTGCGCAACACCATCCCCGGGAGGCCTAGTCAACGGCAGCGGTGGTGTCCATCTATTCACCACAACCCGTGGGTGGCGTCACAAACTTACATTCCTTACCAAGCCACCGCGACCCCGGCCGTGGAACTCCCCACCGGGGGTCCCTACGTGTGGCGCCAACCCCCTTGCAGAGCGACGTGACCCCCGGGTCCGTGAGGAGCTCGAGCCACTACCCCCAGTACGTGCACGGATCCGAGCGGCTCGGCGGTCGCAACCGAGCCCGCTGGGCTGTACATAGGCATGTCATGCCCTTCTAAAATCATGTAAAACACAGAAAGGGGACTCCAAGCAGAGTCCTCTTTTTTCCAAAAATTAGGCCACACACACCACTTTAGTGGCATCAGTTGTCCCCCAGTTGCAAACTTGACATGTTGATTTGCATGTAGCACATTAAAAAATATGCCAGCCTTTACTGTCCCCATGATGACACAGGGGTAGCAAAGTCCTTGCTGAACGATGACTTGTTCATCTTGGAACATTTTTAAAAAAACAGCAAGGGAACTCCAAGCAGAGTCTCCCTTTTATCCAAAAATTGGGCCACACACACGCCACTTAAGTGGCATCACTTGTCCCCCAGTTGCAAACTTGACAGGTTGATTTGCATGAAGCACAATCCAAATCCACAAGCCTTTACTCTCCCCAGGATGACACAGGGGTAGAAAAGTCCTTGCGGATCCCTGACTTGTTCATCTTAATGAACGTTAGTCTGTCCACATTATCACTGGACAGACGCCTGCGCTTATCTGTCAGCACACACTCAGCAGCACTGAAGACGCGTTCCGAGAGAATGCTGGCTGCGGGACACGACAAGATCTCCAAGGCGTAAGTGTCGAGCTCAGTCCATTTGTCCAGATTGCAGAGTCATGGCATCTATATTCACTTGGAGATACTCCTGTATCATCCTCTCCAGCCATTGACTATGTGTCAGACTTCTTGTCTCTTGTGGCCTTGCAAAGGATGGTCTAAAAAAATCATGAAACGATTCCATAAAATTGCTGTTACCACCAGATACGGTGTTGCTGGTACGGTTTGACTGATGATGACTCGACAGTCCCATGGTTGGCAAGTTAAAACTGTGAAATTCACACTGTGTGTCGCGGGCGGGGAGGACGCCGCCGCTGCATTCGCCAACGCTCGGGTCCGGTGCTGCTGCGGCTGCTGCTGCTCGGTGGCTCGAGCGGTGGGCCGGATCCGGGGACTCGAGCGGCGCTCCTCGCCTGTGAGTGAAAAGGGTGGTTGGTTTGGGGGATTTAGTCCGTGACGCCACCCACGGGTTGTGGTGAAGATGAGCACCACCGCTGCTGGTGACGGGGATCCTGGGAGCGATGGTAGGGAGCAGCTGGAATGTTGTTTTCCCCCTCCGTGGGTAGGGGTCGGTGGTCCCGGGGCCCGGTGGTTTGACGGGGAGGCAGGGTTGGTGAGGTGCAGGGTTGCAGGGACAGCGCGGCGCGGTTCCAGATGGCACGGGTGTACTCACTCAGTAAGAGATGCATAAAGTCCTCGGTAAACCAAACGGCTGGATGGACGGGTCCCACAGCCGGCTGCAGTGTCTCTCCCCGGACAGGTGATGGCGGCTGTCTTTCCCTGCACCTTTGTGTCCTGTTTTGACTACGATGGATCCCCAACGGTAGTCCGCTCCCTGGTGTATGGATACCGGAGGAGCCCGTTTGCCCGCAGGCGCTGGCCCTTGGGTCTCTAGCCTTAGGCGGTAGCTGTATACCCTCATGGTGCGGACGGTTGCCTTCTATTGGGTCTTTGGCTGTTAGGAAACCCCTGGGATTCCTGTCACACTCGGATTTGACTGTTGACGGTGACTCCAAGCCTATTCGGAGTCCGATGGCCCTGCCTGTGTGTGCTGGATTCACTTCGCTCCCCGGTCGGTACCGGCGAGCCAACGCCCGACCCCGGTCCTACGGTTCCGCGTTGATTCACTTCTCCTGCAGACGGTCACCACCATCTGCCAACCTTGTTGTCAGTGCCTGGGCCACAAACCCAGACACTCTCCACTTCAACCTCCTCCACTCAACTCCTAGACTCCGCTGAACTGTCACTTTTCCCGCCTCCAGGCCTGTGTACTCCTTGGTGGGCGGGGCCAACAGCTTTGCTCCGCCCCACCTGGTGTGGATATCAGACCCTGGAGGGAGGCAACAAGGATTTTGTGTTTGGCTAATGTTACTGTCTAGTGGGGGTGGGTGTGTGTGTGTGTTACCTGTGACGACCTGTCTAGTCCAGGGCGCCACATGTGCACCATGGTGTTTATTGGAAAAGCTGAGCTAAGATTGCATAACAGCTTCTGCTGATACTCCTACATACGTTCGTCCCTTTCTATGACTGGAATTATTTCGCCAAATTTTGACTTGTACCGGGGATCTAAGAGCGTGGCAACCCAGTAGTCAGCATTACTTCTAATTATGACAATCCGAGGGTCATGTTGTAGGTAGTGCAGCAAGAAGACACTCATGGGTCTTGCGCATTCAGGAGGACCAAGTCCTTACTGTGTTTGTAAGTGATAACTGCTTCCTTCTTCTGACATCTCCCCCAACCTCGAACAACCGAAATTTGATCTAGGTCTCCCTCATCTGCTGAGTCTTCCATGCCCATCACCAATTCATCCTCCATTTCTCACTGGGCTCCTGCACCTTCATCAACAGTTTGGCTGCTACCATGCGCCCTTGTTAATCCCTCTCCCCCACCGTCCCATGCCTGCCACCTTGGTGATGCTGAATGTCTGGACCTTGTAGATCTTGGTATCCCTTCGGCATATGAATCCTCCTATACTTCCTCCCCTTCCTCTTGTCCCACCACCTGACTCTGAATACTGTTTAGAGTGTGCTCCAGCATGTAAATGAATGGAATTGTCATGCTGATAATGGCATTGTCGTCGCTAAACATCTTCGTCGCCATGTCGAAACTGTGCAGAAGGGTGCATATGTTCTTGATCTGAGACCACTGCACCAGCGTGATCTGCCACACCTCTGCATCTCCTTGGCCCAGGCTATATGTCATAACGTATTGCACTAGGGCTCTGTGGTGCTGCCACAGTCGCTGTAATATGTGGAGAGTCGAATTCCAGCGTGTCGGCACATCGCATTTGTGCATCATCTACGTTTGGTACAGTTGGTCGGTTCTGTAAAAAAGGGATCACATCAGATTGTTCAGGGGAAGTAGTAGACATCTTACTTTTGCTGGAAGATGGCCTTTCTTCAGGAGATGTTACTGTTGCTTTACCACCTACCCCATGGACACAAACTTTTTTTCCCCTTTCCAACAAGCCTGTTCCCCTTTCCACCAGCATCTGTCCTTTTGCCACTCATTTTTTTTGTGACCAAATTGGACACTTAAAATGTCGTAGCAAAAATGGAGAGGTGGTGTAGATTGCAGAGGTGGTTCTAGCTTTATTGACAGCTGAAGAACCAACACTGACTATCACAGACAATGAAACTATGGCCTTCAAACTGGCAGCACTCTTTGCAATTAAAATTGTGAAGCAACAATGGACAGGTGTTTTTCAAATGCACAGGTGGTGTATCTTGCTTGACAGCAAAGAAACCCTAAGGCTGGTTTCAGACGTCCGTGTTTTAGGTACGTGTGACATCTGTTCTTAACACGGATGTCACACGTACCCATGTTATTCTCTGATGTGCCTCACACGTCCGTGTTTGCACACGGACCGTGTGACCTTTCATGACCCCGCACGCACACACGCAGGCTTCTCCGGCAGCGCGGATGTCACGCGGATCGCACACAATTGTGATCCTTGTGACATAAGTGTAAAACATACCGGAGAAAATATGGGTCTTTTTAATAAAAATATTTTCTATAATTACTTCTCTACAGCGCTGCTGTCTTTGCCTCTGCTGCCTCCCACTCCTTATCGCTGCTCATAATACTCACTGAATATTCAGTGCCCTGTGGAGCAGCGCTGGTTACTTCAGTGCTGGGGATCGCAACGCTGGGTGAGTGTACAGCAGAGTGTGTGTGTGTGTGTGTGTATGTGTGTGTGTATGTGTGTGTGTGTGTGTGTATGTGTGTGTGTGTGTGTTTGTGTGTATGTGTGTTTGCGTGTGTGTGTGTGTATGTGTGTGTGTGTGTATACACATGCATGTGCGCTATGTGTGTATGCGCTCGGTGTATCCATGTGTGTCTGCTATGTGTGTATACAAGTGTGTGTATATGTGCTCAGTGTGTGTGTGTGTGTGTGTGTGTGTGTGTGTGTGGTGAGAACCTAGAAGCCGGAACATTGCGGGGACAGCATCGGGGACTCATCACAGTTCCCAGTGAACTCTGATGAACCCATGAAGCTGTAGCGCGGGTGTCACGGGGGCCATCAGGATGTCATCAGAGTTGATTGGGAACTCCGATGACCTCCTGGATGTCACTGTGCTGAATAATACTTGCCTGTCCTTGGCGGTGCTGTATCCCTCGCTGTCCCTGCAATGCTCCGGCTTCCAGTTCTTGAGTGCGGTGAATAATCGATGAATATAATGAGCGGCAATCAGGAGCGGGAGGCAGCAGAGCCGGAGAAAGCAGGTAAATATGAAAAATCTTTTATTTCAGACCCGTGTTTTCTCCGGTACCTGTCACATGCATGCAAATACGGATGTCACATGTGAGACACACGTGTGACACACGTATGACCATAACCATGCGTGTGACTGGTACCTGATTAAACACGGACATCTGAAACCAGCCTAATGTAGTATCCCAGATAATGAAAGTATGCCCCTAAAACTGCCTGCACTTTTTACAATTAAAATTGCGTAGCAACAATGGACAGGTGCTTTTCAAATGCACAGGTGGTGTATCTTGCTTGACAGCAAAGAAACCCTAACGTAATATCCCAGATAATGAAAGTATGGCAATAAAACTGCCTGCACTTTTTGCAATAAAAATTGCGTAGCAAAAATGGACAGGTGCTGTACAATGCAGAGGTTGTATAGCAAAATTGTCAGCAGAGGAACCCTCACGTAATATCCCAGAAGTGCCTGAGCTGATGTAGTCAGACGCTGTGATATAAACCCCTGCACAGCGCTGGCACAGACCTGCCTAGCAACAATGGCTATGAATGGCTGTAATGTAGCCCTGAAAAGGGCTGAAAATACAAGTAGTCCCTAATCCCGAAAGCGATGTGTAGATTACACTGTATGTCTATAGCGCACACAGCAGCAGAGGGAGTGGGAGCGGTGACTGTCACCCACCTGCAGCAGAGAGATAATGGCGGCAATGGGGAAAATGTCGGGTGTTATAGGGCAAAGACATGTGACATGCACAGCCTATGACACATGCCCTTGCTTGTCTGGCAAAAATCCACTTTGCTGTGTGTGTGTCTGTGATTGGCTGACAGACTGGCCCGCCGCACTGTACGCGCGGTTAGGAAAAATAAAAAAAGGCGATCGCCATTCTTTCAGCACTCAGCAGCACTGATCTAAACCCCGTCCCCACACACACTATACGCTGAATTTTGATAATATCATGATTAACACTGACACACAGTATTACAGTGAAAAGCCAGCTAGTAACTAGCTACGCTTTTTGGTGATCGAGCCGTTATCGAATGTAACTTGAACAGCCGTACTTGAAGCAAATCATTCGAGTTCGTCGAACAACTCAAACACCGACAAAAATCACAAGAATTTGAAATTGGCGAACCAATCGAATCGAACATCACTCTACTCTAATACTTTATTACCCAAAACCTCTTTTTTATAGAGTGATGTAAAAACTTTCCCTGTATTAGGTTCTGCCAACAACTGAATGTCCAAAAAAGACACACAGTGATTGACATTAAAAAATGTGAAAATGAGATTGAGTGTATTTACTATTGAGATAAGTGGCAAAATCTGGCACAGCCGACCATTCAAAAAGCAAGTCATCTATATAGCGGCAGTACCACACAATACCATCTAAATAAGAGTTTGTTACGTTGAAAATGAAATTTTCTTCCCACCTGGCCATGTATAAAATTGCCAACAACAGCTAAAATTTTGAGCTAATAGAGGTGCCCTGGATCTGTAGATAAAAATTGCATTTGACCATGAAATAATTCTGACCTAATGGTTTCAAGCATAATTATGAAGAACAGCTTTAAATCACTGGAATATGTACTGTAATGATTAAGATGGAATATAAGGGCTTCAATGGCTAAATGGTGGGGGATGAATGAACATAGGTTCATAACGTCACATAAAAAAATTCCCTGTCCCAATAAAAATGATCAAAAACATATAACATTGAAGATCTATCTTTAAGGTATCCATGAATCCTATTGACCAAAGACTACCAACATTTCTCGAACCATTAGCTTGGCCGTACATTAAGAAATCAAATAGTGGAAATAATGAGTCTTAATGGAGGAGTAAAAATGTTTTTTATGGGTTTTTTTTGGTAACCCATGGAAGGTAGGGGTTATATGGTGTTATTTTTACACATATTTTCCCACTGTGTATGTATAGGACCAGATGGCATTCATACATGGATATTGAGGGAATTGAGCTCAGTAATTGACAGACCACTGTATCTTATCTTTTATAAACTCTCTTGTAACAGGGTTGGTGCCTCAGGATTGGAGGATTATCAAATAGGTCATAGACAACAAGGATTGTTGATGTGATACCGATATTTAAGAACGGTAAGAGGTTAACCCATCCAAACAACTACCAACTGGTAAGTCGGACATCAGTGGTGTGCAAGTTTTTTTAGGGCATTTTATGAGATGACATTAAACAATATATTAGAGAGAATAATATATTAACTGATAACCAGCATGGATTCATGAAAGATAAGTCGTGTCTAACCAACCTGTTGGGTTTCTATGAGGAGGTAAGTCCAAACCTGGATATTGGTAATGCAGCTGATATGATTATTTGGACTTTGCAAAGGCATTTGATACTGTACCACTTAATAGTCTTATACTAAAGCTCCAGGAGGAAGGACTAGGGGAAACTATATGAAACTGGGTAAGGAATTGGCTAAAAGATAGGAATCAAAGAGTAGTCATAAATGGTGCCTTCTCTAAATGGGCTATAGTCAGCAGTGGGGTGCCGCAGGAATCTGTGCTAGGACCGATTCTTTTTAATCTCTTTATTAATGACCTTGCGGATGGGATTGATAGTAAAGTGTCAGTCTTTGCTGATGACACCAAACTATGTAGGATATTAAAAACTGACCTTGATAGTACAATATTACAAAACAATCTGAATAAGATGTCAGAATGGGCAGACACTTGGCTAATTAAATGTAATGTTGATAAATGTAAAGTAATGAACCTAGGACGGAGTAATCCTATAGCTGCGTTTACATTAAATGGAAGTAAACTAGGGACTACAGAACAGGAGAAGGACTTGGGTATTCTCATTACAAATAAGCTGAGCAGCAGCACTCAATGTCAGGCAGCAGCTGCTAAAGCAAACAAGATTCTAGGGTGTATAAAAAGAGAGATTAGATCCCGTGATCCCAACGTATTGTTACCCCTCTATAACTCACTTGTAAGGCCACATCTGGAATATGGGATCCAGTTTTGGGCTCCACATTTTATAAAGGACATTCAGAAGTTACAGTCAGATCTAAGATCTAGATTATTGCAGGAAATGGAGGCCGCCCGTATGATGAGAGGTTGGGAAAGTTAGATTTGTTTAACTCAGAAAAAAGACATCTCAGAGGAGATCTCGTTTATATGTATAAATACATGTGTGGTCAATACAAAGGACTGGCACATGACTTATTCCTTCCAAAGACAATACTAAGGACCAGGGGGCACTCACTGCGAGTGGAAGAAAGGTGATTCTGGTAGCTAAATAGGAAAGGGTCTTTACAGTTACAGCAGTCAGACTGTGGAATGCCCTATGTGATGGTGGGATATTGTGGGTCATATACAATGTTGTGTAGGTTTCTATTTTAGGCGTGGTTCATTGTCCATTCTGTATTTCTTGTGTGTACATTGTCCTAATGGCAGGTTTTATTCCTCCCCTGCTAGCTTTTGTTCTTAAGTCGGGGGAGGGGGCGTGAGATCCACCTAAACTCTCTGCTTACCTGAAGAATTAGTCAGTCTGTTTGAGAACTTCAAAAGTGAAGCAGGAAGATTGAACGTCTGGGAGAACCTGGCTTCTCAGAGAGACCTGGATATTTATCGGTTACCGGACAATATTTGTGTTACTGGACTAATTTTACCCTCTGTTTTGTGGATTTTGTTATGGACCATTTGATTTGCTTGGAATAAATGTTCTTTGGATTGTACAGCCATCTCTCGCTCTGTTGATTGTGTTATATGGGAGAAGGACCCTGTGACACCCTACCATAAGAGGTAACAATGGCAGATACTATAACAGCTTTTAAAAAAAAGGGCTGGATTATTTCCTCAGTAGACACAACATTGTGGATTAAAAATGATTTAGTGACAAAATGTATAATTGGGTGAGGAAGGTTGAACTAGATGGACCGAGGGCTTCTTTTAACCTATGTAATTATGCAACAATGTAATAGTTTTGCCTCTCTCTCAAGATTCCTGTATCCAATCTCCATAGACATTCTCAGACAGCTGTAACCTGATCCTACAGTTTCTTATATATTATTCTAGTATTGTGCAAAGTTTTGTTGATATGTCAGTGACCGTTTCAGGATGAATCTGCTCACACCGAGCCCAAACATCTCCCCACTTATCCAAGTCTCTGATACTTTTTTACATTTGCACTTACCCATTTCTCTCTTTTTACACCTTTGGGGCTTTGTTTTCTGGATGGAGGACAGATATTTTGGATTTATGTGAGATAAACAGAATAGAATTAAAGCTGATGAACTTGGAAGCCTCGGTAATTGAACCGTTTAATAGCGTTACAGAGGTTTCGCTTGCGTTTGCAAATTAAATAAAATGCTGACTAAATTGCAACAAGAAGCAAATTGTCTTTCTCTTCAAGTGGGGTCTGGAAAGTCAGCGAGCCGCCCTGGTGCAACCAACATTACGCTGAATTACAACGTTCCTGGTATTTAAAAGCAATTTAAAAATCAATTAAAAGGATGGGATGAAATCCCTGATGCACACACACAAGTCTGCTCCGCTCCTACACATTTCTTCTAAGATGTTTTCCGTTAATGTAAAAGTTGCACGGAGGCGATGAGACATCGCTGCCTAATGGGTAGACCTCAGAGCCGGTTTATGTTTGCGCTTGCAGTGAAGATAACCACAGGACACTTCCCCTTCATGTGCTTACAGCTTACTTATAATTGCCACTTTATATATTTGTTTTACATGGTAATTATGCGGTTTCAGCAATGGTAAAGATTACCTCTTTGATTGTAAGCTCTTCACTCCACTTGTTTGCACTGATAAGTCACTACATAATCTCTGAATGATTTGTAAATGTGTTGGCGCTATATAAATAAATATATCAACCACTTCCATTTGGAGCCAAATTTTGTTTTTGAGCTTTCGTTTATATCTCTCTCCTTCAAAGACGTTTTGAAAGTTTTGAAAGTTTTATGCTGGAAAAGCCTGTTTTTTGAAAGTTTTATGCTGAAAAAGCCTGTTTTTTTGAAAGTTTTATGCTGGAAAAGCCTGTTTTTTGAAAGTTTTATGCTGGAAAAGCCTGTTTTTTGAAAGTTTTTTGCTGGCAAAGCCTGTTTTTTAAAGGTTTTATGCTGGAAAAGCCTGTTTTTTGAAAGTTTTATGCTGAAAAAGCCTGTTTTTTGAAAGTTTTATGCTGGCAAAGCCTGTTTTTTGAAAGTTTTATGTTGGCAAAGCCTGTTTTTTGAAAGTTTTATGTTGGCAAAGCCTGTTTTTTGAAAGCTTTGTGCTGGCAAAGCCTGTTTTTTGAAAGTTTTATGCTGGCAAAACCTGTTTTTTGTAAGTTTTATGCTGGAAAAGCCTGTTTTTTGAAAGTTTTTTGCTGAAAAAGCCTGTTTTTTTAAAGTTTTATGCTGGAATAGCCTGTTTTTTAAAAAGTTTTATGCTGGCAAAGGCTGTTTTTTCAAAATTTTATGCTAGAAAAGCCTGTTTTTTGAAAGTTTTATGCTGGTAAAGATTGTTTTTTAAAGCCAGCGGAACAAATGGTATAACTCCAATGTAATAAAATATTGAATTTTTATTGAAAAAATTATAAAATCAAAACATAAATCAACAAACAACTTTCACAGCAGTAGATCCTCAATTGAAGGTAGTCCGGTATCGTATATAAATAATATAATACATGAAACAATTACATTATATGTTTAACATGCAAACAGCATTAATGTAACAGCACTGTTCCTGGGGGAAGGGATACACCAGTCACTCCTGGGGTTTCAACAATCCATCACCCTCAGAAGTGATACAAACCCATGGAACACTCATATCCTGTAACTAAACATACAATGTTTCCATTCTTATATCGGCCTCTAGTTGGTGATGGTATTCAATCCCTGCTCATCAGTGAGCTAGGGTACACTCACATACTTGCTGGGGTTTAAACCATATATCACCCTCACGGATAAAGTGATCCTAGTGAGTGGGAGAACCAACTGTATACTGACCAGTATAACGGATACCGCGACACCTGCCTGTCCCAACGCGCGTTTCACCCTTCTTCCTCAGGGGACGTAGGACGTGAGGGTGATATATGGTTTAAACCCCAGCAAGTATGTGAGTGTACCCTAGCTCACTGATGAGCAGGGATTGAATACCATCACCAACTAGAGGCCGATATAAGAATGGAAACATTGTATGTTTAGTTACAGGATATGAGTGTTCCATGGGTTTGTATCACTTCTGAGGGTGATGGATTGTTGAAACCCCAGGAGTGACTGGTGTATCCCTTCCCCCAGGAACAGTGCTGTTACATTAATGCTGTTTGCATGTTAAACATATAATGTAATTGTTTCATGTATTATATTATTTATATACGATACCGGACTACCTTCAATTGAGGATCTACTGCTGTGAAAGTTGTTTGTTGATTTATGTTTTGATTTTATAATTTTTTCAATAAAAATTCAATATTTTATTACATTGGAGTTATACCATTTGTTCCGCTGGCTTTAAATTGATGCAATGGTTATCCAACCTATGTTGTTCGGTTTGATCTAAAGATTGTTTTTTGCAAGATGAGGTGTAAATTTGATTCATTCCTTACTATAAAAATGTACTGAAAAATAGTAAAACAACTAAATGCCAAATGAAGTGAAGTGGCGCAAAAACAAAATCAGCAATTGATTTTTTTTTCAATTTTGGATAACTAAGCACAATGAGTTCTTAATGTGGTGCAATTTTGCCGCTCAAAAAAATGTGACGTCTTATGATTCCAGCAAAGTGGATGGGATTTATAGAAATCTCATGCCCACTGGGTTTTTTTTATGTTTTTTTGCACTACTTAAAACTAACCTGTGGTACGTTTTTAAAAGCTACAACATGTCAATTTCTCGCTGGTGTGATGAGTTTTAGGCATCCTTCACATGTCAGTGATTCTGGTATAAATGTTGCTGTTTATATACAGTGCCTTGCGAAAGCCCCCTTGAATTTTTTAAACTTTTCCCACATTTCAAGCTTCAAACATAAAGATAAAAATTTCAATGTTATGTTGAAGAATCAACAACAAGTGGGACACAATTGTGAAGTTGAACGAAATTTATTGCTTCTTTTAAACTTTTGTTAAAATTAAAAAAACTGAAAATTGGGGCGTGCAATATTATTCAGCCCCTTTACTTTCAGTGCAGCAAACTCACTCCAGAAGTTCATTGAGGATCTCTGAATGATCCAATGTTGTGCTAAATGACTGATGATGATAAATATAATCCACCTGTGTGTAATCAAGTCTCTGTATAAATGCACCTGCTCTGTGATAGTCTCAGTGTTATAGTCTCAGTGTTCTGCTTAATGACAGCATCATGAAGACCAAGGAACACAACAGACAGGTCCATGATACAGTTGTGGAGAAGTAAAAAGCCAGATTTGGTTACAAAAAGATTTCCAAAACTTTAAACATCCTAAGAAGCACTGTGCAAGCGATCATATTGAAATGGAAGGAGTATCATACCACTGCAAATCTACCAAGAACTGTCCGTCCCTCGAAAATTTAATCTCAAACAAGGAGAAGACTGATCAGAGATGCAGCCAAGAGGCCCATGATCACTCTGGATGAATTGCAGAGATCTACAGCTGAGGTGGGAGAGTCTGTCCATAGGAGAACAATCAGTTGTACACTGCACAAAATCACGGCACACGGAGGGACATATGTACCTTTAACACGTCAGTGAAAAACGTCTGTGCTTCCTCCTAAAATTGGATTAGTTTCAGAAAATTCACAAGAAAAAAACTGCAAAATGTGAATGCATGTAATTAGCATGTAATTGTATCAATAAAGTTTTGTCAAAGCCAAATACCATAAGTATCAAAAATAAAACAAAACATGAAAGCAAAAGAAAAGACAAAAACCACAGTGGCAAAAAACATGATAAAAATGCATGTAAATAAGAATGCCAATGAAAAAAAAAAAAATCCAACTACTCTAATGTAGCTAAGAGGTTCAGAAAATCTGCAACATAAACACTTATTGTGGAAACAAAAGATTATAGTTTTAGGCAGGTGGGAAAAATTATCTGGCCACATGATTTTCTGGAACTGTGCGATGATGTCATTACCAAACCTATTATTTTAATATATTGATTATTAAAAAAAATCAGAACTTTTTTAAGAAAATAAATACTCTGTGTTCCATTTTCTGAGACTCACAACTTTTTTGTTTTTATTAATAGAGCTGTGAGGATTTACTTTTTTTGTTGTTTGTATTTTGGCATACAGTTTAAATCAGAAGATTCCATTCACTCTCTATAAAGACACATCTGCAGGTTTTTCTCACTATCTGACATGAAATCAGAATAAACCTTTCCCGTTTTAGGTCAATTAGGAACCAAAATTATTTATATTTACCAAATGTCAAAATAATGAGTGAGCGAGAATGTTTTAAAGCATTTTTATTACTTTCTGTAATGTCAAAACTTTACATACACTAAGAGTATTATACCTTTAAACAATATGGGACCGCCCACATGATGATGTCATGTATTTGGAAGTTGCTGATAGGTTTATTGGCAACATCTGAGTTAATTAGAAACACACTTGTGGATATTTTTTTAATGCACACTTGCAACACACTGCTTCTTTGTGTAACATCATGTGAAATAAAAAAAAAAAATCATCCAGGATCTCAGGAAGAGAATTGTGGACTTGCACAAGTCATTCATCTGTACAAACAATTATATGCAAGTACAAACAAGATGGGAATGTCCAGCCATCATACTGCTCATTAAGGAAAGGCTGCTTTCACACTACGTTTTTTTAACATCCGTCATGAACGTTTTTTTAATGCGAAAATGGATCCAGTGCAAATGCGTTTTCATTTCAATGCATTTGCAATGGACTCGCGTCAACATGCATTCACCTGCGTTTGCGTGCATTATAGTGAGGATCCAGCGACTTGCAGTTTTTTATCTTTTTTCAAAAACGCTACTTGTAGCGTTTTTGAGCTGCGTCCAAATACTGCAAATTGCTGGATCCTGACTAAACAGCACGCAAACGCATGTGAACTCTGGCATGCTGATAGAGAGGATCCTGCTTGCTCTACTGAGCATGCCCAGAAACCAGCCTCGGGTGATCAGTCCCTCTCTCCACCTCCCTCCCTCCCCCTCCCTCTCTCTCTCTCCCCCGCCTGAGAGCTGCAGACACTCGTAACCAAGGTAAACATCGGTAACCGCGGTCTTAGTTACCCGATGTTTAGGTTGGTTATGTGTGCAGGCAGCCGGCTCCTAGCAGCTGCAGACGCTCGTATCCAATGTAAATATCGGGTACCCAAGCAAGTTACCCGATGTTTACCTTGGTTACAAGCCTCCACAGCTCTTAGATGTCAGCTCCCAGTCTTTCACGTTCAGTTCCCCTCACTTCCAATCACATGACTCCAATGCCCGCCCATAACCTTAAAGTGACAGGATCCTGCAAAATAACACATGCGTTTGCATGTGTTTTTTTGCTGTAAAAGCAGGATCCACTTTTGCAGCAAAAAAACGTTCATGACGCATGTTAAAAAAACGTAGTGTGAAAGCAGCCAAACATGTTTTGTGTACCAGAGATGAACGTGCTTTAGTCAGATATTTGCATATCAACCCAAGAACAAAAGCAAAAGACCTAGTGAAGATGCTGATGGAAGCTGGTAAGATTGTGTCATTATGCACAGTGAAAAGAATCCTGTATCAACATGGCCTGAAAGGCCACTCTGCCAGGAAGAAGCCATTACTCCAAAGATGCAAATGCACACAGGAACAAAGAACTTCATTTTTGGAGAGATGTCCTGTGGTCTGACAAAACTAAAATTGAACTATTTGGCCATAATGACCATTGTTACATTTGGAGGAAAAAGGGAGAAGCTTTGAAGCCTAACTACACTATCCCAACTGTGAAACATGGAGGTGGCTGCATCATGTTGTGGGGTTGTTTATACTGCAGGAGGGACTGGTGCCCTTTGCAAACTAAATGGCATCATTAGGAAAGAAGATTATGTAGCAATACCAAAGCAACATCTCTAGGCATCAGGCAAGAACTTAAAGCTTGGGCGGAAATTGGTCTTCCAAATGGACAATGACTCAAAGCATACTGCCAAACTGGTTACAAAGTGGCTTAAGGGTGACAAAGTCAATGTTTTGGATTTGCCATCACAAAGCCCTAATTGAAAATTTATTATTGAAATTTTCCTATTGAAAATTTATGGGCAAAGTTGATAAGGCCGGTGTGAGCAAGGTGACCTACAAACATGGCACAGATAACCCAGTTCTGTCAGGAGGAATGGGCCCAAATTCCTACCAACTATTGTGAGAAGCTTGTGGAAGGAGATCCAAAACGTTTGACCAAGTCATACAGTTTAAGGGCAATAGTACCAAATACTAAAGAAATATATGGAATCTTTTGACTTTGCAGAAAGTAATAAAAATGCCTTAAAACATTCTCTCCCTCATTATTCTGGCATTTGGCAGATATACTGTAAATAATTTTGGTTCCTAATTGAACTAAAATGGGAAAAATTTATTCTGATTTCATGTCAGATAGTGAAAAGCCTGAAGATGTGTCTTTATAGAGAGTGGAGGGAAACCAAGGGGTACTTTGCACACTACGACATCGCAAGCCGATGCTTGCGATGCTGAGCGTGATAGTCCCCGCCCCCGTCGCAGCTGCGATATCTTGTGATAGCTGCCGTAGCGAACATTATCGCTACGGCAACTTCACATGGACTTACCTGCCCTGCGACGTCGCTCTGGCCAGCGACCTGCCTCCTACCTAAGGGGGCGGGTCATGCGGCATCACAGCAATGTCACACAGCAGGCGGCCAATAAAAGCGGAGGGGCGGAGATGAGCGGGATGTAAACATCCCACCAACCTCCTTCCTTCCGCATAGCCGGCGTGAGACGCAGGACGCAGGTAGGAGATGTTCCTCGCTCCTGCGGCTTCACACACAGCGATATGTGCTGCCGCAGGAACGAGGAACAACATCGTAACATCGGTCCTTCCGAAATTATGGAAATGACCGACGCTACACCGATGATACGATTTCGACGCATTTGCGCTCATTAATTGTATCAAAAAGGATTTACACACTCCGATATCGACAGCGACGCCGGATGTGCATCACTTTCGATTTGACCCCACCGACATCGTAGCTGCGATGTCGTAGTGTGTAAAGTACCCCTAAGAGTTTCAACTGTATGTGTAGGGCCCAGAGAAAGGGGTACTCGGTCCCCGGGGGGTAACAAATGGGAATGTCACTCTGGTGGCCGTTGCCTGGTCCCGTGCTCTCGGCCCCTTTTGTTAATGGGGGATATTTACAGGGGAGATAGGAGTTTTTGATATGTCATGCCACCTGCGGGTTGCGGTTAATGATTTAGAACCGTCGCTGCTCAATGTGGGTACTCCCAGGGCTGGTGGTAGTGGCAGCTATGATGATAGGCCCTCCGCAGGTAGGGCTGTGCCTGGGAGTTGTAGTGGGGCAATAATGGAGACCACATCAGGTTGTCTTTAACAGTCTCTACTCACTGTGGAGTGGACCCAGGGGTTGCTGGTTCAGGTCCCAGGAGGACCAGTGCCAATGTAGTGACCCAGGTTGCTCTGTCCCCGGCACTCTCTGTAGATTGAGTCCCCGTAGCCTGGAGCATTTGGGGACCCTGACTGTCCCTTGTGGGGTACAGTCTCCTTCTCCGTACGGTGGGCAGTGCGGACCCTGTGGGGAGGTAAGTGTCCAACCCCTGATCCAAGTTTGCTGCTGATGCCCCCGGATTATTTGGTTTGGTGAAGTCCATGAAGGTGTCCTCACCGGGCAGGTATTTGCCAAACAGTCTAAAACTTGCGCTTGACCTAGGGCCCTGTGCCCCATGCATGCTCCGGTCCCAGCGGTATGTCAGTACCCATCTTGGCGACCTCTCTCCTGTGCCCCCAGGGTCACCGGTACACGGACCCAGCTCAGGCACTTCTGCACACATCTCCTGTGTGCTCCCAACTCTTCTCTGACTACCGACTGACTGCTGACCCCTCCCACCAGGCTGGCTAAACCCAGGGACTTATTCCCATGGTGACCATCCCCTTACGTGGTTAACCCTCTATGCCCAGTGTGGAGAGGAGAACTAGGATTTAGATTGTGTTTTGGTGGAAAAGGCATTGGCATTCCAGGTCCCAGGGGGTAGGTCCTGCATTCCCAAGAGGATCCAGTTCCTTGTAGTGCCCTGCGGGTCTCAGTGGTGCTACATTTCCCCTTGGTTAAACACAGCACATCCTCGGGCTGTAAGCAAGCAGTTTTTATTGAACCGGAACAGAAAAAAAAATTGTAGAATTAAGCATGCATAACATTCTTCCCACGCATGCAGAGGCACATTTTCTTAAACGTTGCTTTGAGTAACCTTCCCCATCAACCCATCACCCAAAAAGGTCCTGGTTCCCCAAAACCCTTCGAGGAGGCAGGTCACCGGTCCCTTTGGTGACCAGGTCTGGGCCTTCTCTATCCCAGACCTTTCCTCCAACCTTCCTCTCCTTGGTGGCGGAATTAATGTCCTGATGGTGCACATGGGGTTACTCTGGTAGGCACACTGGGTGCAACTATTTACAAAACACGAGCTCGTGTTGGCTGCTGCCAGTCCTGGTACATTTTTTAACTTAAGTTGTGGAAAATCAGGTGACTGTCCCAAATGATTCAATCCTTTTCAAAACATTTTTAAATTATTAGCAGAAATATAATACCAAACATTTCAACTGTAACAACTGCTGGGGTAGCCTGGTTCAGCTACCACAGCGTGGAGGGCCTTGGAACTGATGGGGGAATTGGAGGAGTTGGCTGGCACAGGTCCCGGATTTTCTGGACATCAAGGGCATACCAGCCCCTTTCTCCATGGTGCCTGGTGTATGTGACCACATCACCCAGGTGCAGGTCATGATCCGGGTGTCCTTGTGCCAGGTGGTCAAGCACATCTCTGCGGGATACAAACATGCCAGCATGCATCCCGGGCATCTTAATGAATCCCCACCCTTTGTGCTGGTCGACTTTGTTGACAGTGCCCTGGTACCGGACCCCACGGGTACCCCAGGTATCTTGGTGCAGGCTTTCCTTCTCTTTCAGATCACGGGCTCTCACCTCATTTCTCCTGACAGCCCGAGCCTGCTGCTCCTGCTGCAGCTGCCGGATGGTGGCTTGGCAGGCTGCCTCGTTCACGGCGGCCCTCTGTGCCGCAGCAGCCATCCCGGATGCCCACTCGAACCTGATGCTCCCCGAACCCGGATTTCCCGCATCCGGATTACCGTTAGCGGGCTCCAGGTCAGGCTGGTCACCTTCTCTTGTGGTCATTGGGTTTCCCAGGGCTGTGTTCCAGAGCCTAGCTAAGTCCAGTCTGGTCGTGGACAGTGGCATTGCGGCCTGGTCTGGTCTGGCCGTGGACGGAGGCGCCGCGGCCTGGTCTGGGCTTGCCGCGATGGGAGGATCTGGCATTACCGGTGGGTCAGCAGGTGTTGCTGGTTCCGCGACCATGGGGACTAGTGGGGCTGAGGATGATGCCTCGTTTACCGACTTCTGGTGCCGCTCTTCGTGCAGGACCCGTTCAGCTTGGGTCTGCACCATCACCACTATCCCCATCATCTCCCTGCGCCAGTCCTCGATCTGCTGAATCATCTGCAGCAACATCCGAAGACACAGCAGTTCCAGCTCTGCTTCCCACCAGGACAGGGTTCCGCGGGCTGGAGGGGCAGACATCTTTTATCGCGCTGCTCTGCAGATTCAGTGTTGCAGGACTGGTGTCGCTTCCGCATACCAGGGTGCATTCTGCTGACCCCTTCCGGCCTCTTGCAGCCAGTTTCACTTTTGCATGTTACCACTCCCGGGGGCAGCATCGACTTTTCGCGCTCTTTTGGGCACAATGATGGCGTAGCTACTTTTTCAGCATTCAGGATGGCGACAGTCAGTCAAGACACAAACAGTCCATTAAATACAGTTCTTAAGGCACACGTCACCCGTGTTAATGGGCCTTGTCCATATCCTGTTCGTGATGCCAGAAAAAGGGGAACTATAGCGCCCAGAGAAGGGGGTACTCGGTCCCGGGGGGTAACAAATGGGAATGTCACTCTGGTGGCCGTTGCCCAGTCCCGTGCTCTGGGCCCTTTTTGTTAATGGGGGGTATTTACAAGGGAGATAAGGGTTTTTGTCATGTGACGCCACCTGCAGGTTGCGGTTAATGATGGAGATTCGCCGCTGCTCAATGTGGGTACCCCCAGGGCTAATGGTAGTGGCAGCTGTGATGGTAGGCCCTCCGCAGGTAGGGCTGTGCCTGGGAGTTGTGGTGGGGCAATAATGGATAATGAACTCCACTGGCCAGGAGGGAGCTATGGTAACTAACACTAGTACAGACACCATGACCTCCACTGGCCAGGAGGGAGCTATGGTAACTAACAACAGTACAGACACCATGGCCTCCACTGGCCAGGAGGGAGCTATGGTAACTAACAACAGTACAGACACCATGGCAAACAAGCTATAGAGACCCTGAAAAACAAGGCCTGCAAAACCTTTTATGCCATCCGAAGGAAATTGTATCATCTGAAGCCACCAGTGAGGGTCTGGCTAAAAATCTTCGATTCCATCATTGCCCCAATCCTCCTGTACGGCAGCGAAATCTGGGGCCCTCACACTTACCCAGATTGGTCAAGGTGGGATTCCAGCCCAACAGAAATATTCCACCTGGAATTCTGTAAGCACCTTCTCCAGGTCCATCGAAGCACCTCCAACAGTGCCTGTCGAGCTGAGCTGGGCAGATTCCCTCTACACCTAGCAGCTCTGAAGAGGTCACTATCATTTCAGGCTCACCTACAGAGTAGCAATCCAAGCTCCCATCACCACAAAGCCCTAATATATATATGTGGGCCAGATGAACCAGGACCCCTGGCACAGCTCTCCCAAACCCAACTGGACAAAATAACCAATCACAGCAGCCTGACAAGAACCAGAATCAGGAAGATGGTAGACGAGGGCCAGGAGAGGTATGTCAGTGACTGGAGAACCGACATCAACACCTCACAGAAACTGACCACGTACCAGAGACTACAGAGAGACTACAGACTGGCCCCATATCTGGAAAAACTCCCGGATCCCAGAGACCGCAGGACCCTGAGCCGATATAGACTCAGTGCCCACAGTCTAGCCATCGAATCCGGCCATCACAAGCAGAGCTACAAGCCCAGGGAGGACAGACTGTGCCAACACTGTGACCTGGAGGCCCTGGAGGATGAAACCCACTTCCTGCTACACTGCACCAAGTACTCAGCAGTGAGGGACACTCACTTCAGGAGACTCTCCCATCTCTTCCCGGATTTCAGCTCCATGAAGGAGGAAGAGAAAACATATATCCTGCTGGGGGAAGAAGAGAGCGCAGTGGAGATAGCAGCGCAGTATGTGAGCGAATGTCATAGACTCCGAGAAAGAGAACTATGATAAGCCATGGACTTCCATAGCCCCCCATCCCAGATGTGGCCCCCCAATCCCCACCCTGGATATGCCCCAACCACCGTTACCACAGTCCCCACCGTGGATATGCCCCATCATAAGCCATGGACTTCCATAGCCCCCATCCTAGAAGAGCCCCCACAGTCCCCACCCTGGATGTGCCCCATCCATCCTTCCTACAGTCCCCACCCACCATCCCCACAGCCCCAGTCCCTAATGTACACTTGCTTTGGCAAAACTAATTTGTATTTGGTCCTGCCAATAAAGCTTATTTGATTTGATTTGATTTGATAGATAGATATATAGATAAATAGATAGAGGGATAGATAGATAGATAGATAGATAGAGTGATAGATAGATAGATAGATAGATAGATAAATAGATAGATAGATAGATAGATAGAGGGATAGATAGATAGATAGATAGATAGATAGATAGATAGATAGATAGAGGGATAGATAGATAGATAGATAGATAGAGGGATAGATAGAGGGATAGATAGATGGATAGATAGATAGATAGATAGATAGATAGATAGATAGATAGATGGATAGAGGGATAGATAGATAGATAGATAGATAGATTGATAGATAGAGGGATAGATAGATAGATAGATAGATAGATAGATAGATAGAGGGATAGATAGATAGATAGAGGGATAGATAGATAGATAGATAGATAGATAGATAGATAGATAGATAGATAGATAGATAAATAGATAGATAGATAGATAGATAGATAGAGGGATAGATAGATAGATGGATAGATAGATAGATAGATAGATAGATAGAGGGATAGATAGATAGATAGATAGATAGATAGATAGATTGATTTGATTTGATTTGATTTGATAGAGGGATAGATAGATAGATAGAGGGATAGATAGATAGATAGATAGATAGATAGATAGATATAGGGATAGATAGAGAGAGAGAGAGAGAGATAGATAGATAGAGGGATAGATAGATAGATAGATAGATAGATAGATAGAGGGATAGATAGATAGATAGATAGATAGAGGGATAGATAGATAGATAGATAGATAGATAGATAGATAGAGGGATAGATAGAGGGATAGATAGATAGATAGAGGGATAGACAGATAGATAGATAGAGGGATAGATAGATAGAGGGATAGATAGATACATAGATAGAGGGATAGATAGATAGATAGATAGATAGAGGGATAGATAGATAGAGGGATAGATAGATAGATAGATAGATAGAGGGATAGATAGATGGATAGGTAGATAGATAGATAGAGGGATAGATAGAGGGATAGATAGAGGGATAGATAGATAGATAGATAGATAGATAGAGGGATAGATAGATAGAGGGATAGATAGATAGATAGATAGATAGATTGATAGATAGATAGATATATAGATAGAGGGATAGATAGATAGATAGATAGAGGGATAGATAGATAGATAGAGGGATAGATAGATAGATAGATAGATAGATAGAGGGATAGATAGATAGATGGATAGGTAGATAGATAGATAGATGGATAGATAGAGAGATAGATAGATAGAGGGATAGATAGATAGAGGGATAGATAGATAGATAGATAGATAGATAGATAGAGGGATAGATAGATAGAGGGATAGATAGATAGATAGATAGATAGATAGAGGGATAGATAGAGAGATAGATAGAGGGATAGATAGATAGATAGATAGATAGAGGGATAGATAGATAGATAGAGGGATAGATAGAGAGATAGATAGATAGATAGATAGATAGAGGGATAGATAGATAGATAGATAGATAGAGGGATAGATAGATAGAGAGATAGAGGGATAGATAGATGATAGATAGATAGATAGATAGAGGGATAGATAAATCATCAGATAAGTAGAATTAGTGAGTGCACATGTTAAAAATACAGAACATCTCTTCCAATATCTCAGTGTCTTTATACTTTAGCTTTTAGTCACAAAATATATTAATGTAATGACACAAGAAAGATGGAACAGAATGTTCCGTACATGAAGCGTATATGTCGTCTGAAATGAATATAATGGCTTCTCTTTTATGCAGCAAAATTGTTCAGTTTAACTGAGTCATAGGAAAAAAGGCAGAAAATTGATGTATTTCTTCTCAGAAGGAGCGGATTTCAGCTCAGAGATTTCTACTTATCATCATTAGAGGAACTTTACCGTTACAAATACCTAACTGGTTTGAAGGAGTAAGACCTCTGTGTCCCAGGCACCAACACATGAAAGAATTAAAGGGAACCTGGCCATACTTTTCCCGGACTGGTCCTGTATCAAATCTTAACAACACCCCCCCGGGTATGATTGACCGCCTGTTGTGTTCGACTGGCCAACAGATGAAGAGTGAAATTGAAATGAAATGATTTGTAAATTATTCATTATTTAAACATTGATGTTAAAAAATATCCATGGCCCCAAATCCTGAAAGCTGAGATTTTTTTTATATACAGTAAAGGCCAAAAGTTTGGACACACCTTTTCATCTCTAGAACAACTGTTAAGAGGAGACTTTGTGCAGCAGGCCTTCATGGTAAAATAGCTGCTAGGAAACCACTGCTACGGTCAGGCAACAAGCAGAAGAGACTTGTTTGGGCTAAAGAACACAAGGAATGGACATTAGATCAGTGGAAATCTGTGCTTTGGTCTGATGATGATGACTCCAAATTTGAGATCTTTGGATCCAACCACCATGTCTTTGTAGAAAAGGTGAACGGATGGACTCTACATGGCTGGTTCCCTCCGTGAAGCATGGAGGAGGAGGTGTGATGGTGTGGAGGTGCTTTGCTGGTGACACTGTTGGGGATTTATTCAAAACTGAAGGCATACAGAACCAGCATGGCTACCACAGCATCTTGCAGTGGCGTGCTATTCCATCCGGTTTGCGTTTAGTTGGACCATAATTTATTTTTCAACAGGACAATGACCCCAAACACACCTCCAGGCTGTGTAAGGGCTATTTGACTAAGAAGGAGAGGATGGGGTGCTACGCCAGATGACCTGGCCTCCACAGTCAGCAGACCTGAACCCAATCCAAATGGTTTGGGGTGAGCTGGACCGCAGAGTGAAGGCAAAAGGGCCAACAAGTGCTAAGCATCTCTGGGAACTCCTTCAAGACTGTTGGAAGACCATTTCCGGTGACTACCTCTTGAAGCTCATCAAGAGAATGCCAAGAGTGTGCAAAGCAGTCATCAAAGCAAAAGGTGGCTACTTTGAAGAACCTAGAATATAAGACATATTTTCAGTTGTTTCACACTTTTTTAAGTATTTCATTCCACATGTTTTCATTCATAGTTTTGATGTCTTCAATGTGAATCTACAATTTTTAGAGTCATGAAAATAAAGAAAACTCTTTGAATCAGAAGGTGTGTCCAAACTTTTCGTCTGTACTGTACCAGTCTTAATGAATGGAGTGTTTTGTAAGATACACCAAAATCACTAAAAATCAAGAATTTGGTGCATCTTTCAAGTATTGTCCGCCACAGCCAGAAATTTACTCCAGGCAGAGGAGGTACATGATACTTTCATAATTTACATCACATAGATTAGCTTGGCTCCGCCCTATTATGCCCTAGCTCCTCCCTCTTGTCTAAGAGTGAAAGACCTTGGGACTGTTATAAACATGCAAATAGTCACAATATTTTTAGACACCTTTGAGAATTCTAGCAAAAACTGACTAGCTAATTGGGCCCTTAATGACTAAAAATTTAGATCTCAGGGGAAAAAAATATTTTTGTGGAGACTGACAAATCAATCTGGCTGTCAGTGTTGAGGAGTTTTACAGCTGCAATGCTCCTCTGAGAAATATTCAAATTGTCTCCTCATGGAGGAAGAAGACTAAAGCGGGCTTTACACGCTGCGACATCGCTACCGATATATCGTCGGGGTCACGTCGGTTGTGACGCACATCCGGCGCCGGTAGCGACATCGCAGCATGTGATGCAAATGAGCGACGATCAACGAGCGCAAATGCATGCGATACCGTAGCTCGTTGTCACGTCACTCATTTCCATAATATCGCTGCAGCGACGGTACGATGTTGTTTGTCGCTCCAGCGGCAACACACATCGCTGTGTGTGACGCCGCTGGAACGACAAACATCTCCTTACCTGCCTCCACCGGAAAAGGAGGAAGGAAGGAGGTGGCCGGGAGGTCCCGGCCGCTCATCTCCTCCCCTCCTTTTCTAGATATCCCTTAGAAAGGAGGCGGATCGCCGGTCACAGCGACGTCGCACTGCAGGTAAGTAGTGTGATGGGGGAGTGCGATTTTGTGCGCGACGGACAGCAATATGCCCGTGTCGCACAAAACAGGGGGCGGGTATGCACGATAGCGATATCGTCACCGATATCGCTCCCGTGTAAAGCCCGCTTAACTCTAGTGCCACCTATTAGAAGTAGTAATCCTAAAAGTCACAAGTGAACCTTTAACGAGCCTTTCATATGACTAAAGATTTATGCCAGATCAGAACCTCAATTTACCAACACGGTGTTTCGGGATGATTGTCCCTCGTCAGTGCAAAGTATGAGATCTGATCTGACTGAATGAGAAGCTCTACTTAGGTCTCAGATTGGTTCGTCAGTCTCCACAACAAGAAAGATTTTCCTCTGAGACCCCAGTAGAGCTTTTCATTCAGATCAGATCTCATACTTTGCACTGACAAGGGACAATCATCCCGAAACACGGTGTCTCCAAATTGAGGTTTTGAGCTGGAATAAAGCCTAGGTCATATGAAAAGGCTTGTTGGAAAGTCACTTTTTCACTTTTAGGATTGCTACTTCCAATAGGTGGCGCTAGAGTTTGTCTCCTTCCTACCTGAAGAGACAATTTAAAAATTTAGAAGGAGATATAAAAAAGATGCTCTTCATTAGACTTAAGGGTGCTTTACACGCTGCGGCATCACTAGCAATAGCTAGCGATGTCGTGCGCGATAGCACCCGCCCCCGTCTTTCGTGCGACATTTGGTGACGCTGCCGTAGCGAACATTATTGCTACGGCAGCGTCACACGCACATACCTTGTCAGCGACATCGCTGTGACCACTGAACAATCCCTCCTTGGAGGGGGAAGTGCGTTCGGCGTCATAGCGACGTCACTGCGGCATTACTAAGCGGCCGCCCAATAGTAGAGGAGAGTCGGAGATGAGCGGCCGGAACATGCCGCCCACCTTCTTCCTTCCTCATTGCCGATGGACGCAGGTAGGGAGATGTTTGTCGTTCCTGCGGCGTAGCGATGTGTGCTGCCGCAGGAACGATGAACAACCAGCGGCATGCACCACCAACGATATTATGAAAAGGGGCGACGTGTCAACGATCAACGATTTTTGACATTTTTGCAATCATTGATCGTCGCTCCTTGGTGTCACACGCTGCGATGTTGCTAACGGAGCCGGATGTGCGTTACTAACGATGTGACCCCGAAGATATATCATTAGCGATGTCGCAGCATGTAAAGCATCCTTTTCTGTTGCACGTCTTCTTCATCCTCTTTCTTGATGGCAGTATGACATAAAACAATCAATTGAATGGGACAAATCAGCAATAAAATAATGTCACATGTGTGTTGTGAACCCCACAATGAACTGGCTGCAGCGTCCACATGAGTGCCATGACCCAATCAAACAGTGAGTCGACAATGGCGCCAAACATCAAACCTTCACTGATCCATTGTTGATAGCCTTAAGGGTACTTTACACGCTGCGATATCGGTACCGATATCGCTAGCGAGCGTACCCACCCCCGTCGGTTGTGCGACACGGGCAAATCGCTGCCCGTGGCGCACAACATCGCTAACACCTGTCACCCGGACTTACCTTCCCCGAGACGTCACTCTGGCCAGCGATCCACCTCCTTTCTAAGGACGTCACACGGCAGCCGTCCAATAGCAGAGGAAGGGCGGAGATGAGCGTCTGGAACATGCTGCCCACCTCCTTCCTTCCTCATTGCCGGTGGACGCAGGTAAGGAGATGTTCGTCGCTCCTGCGGTGTCACACATAGTGATGTGTGCTGCCGCAGGAACGACGAACAACATTGTACCTGCAGCAGCAACGATATTAAGGAAATGAATGACGTGTCAACGAGCAACTATTTTTCCCGTTTTTGCGCTCGTTGATCGTCGCTCATTGGTGTCACACCCTGCAATGTTGCTAATGGCGCCGTATGTGCGTCACTAACGACGTGACCCCGACGATATATCATTAGTGATGTCGCAGCGTGTAAAGCCCCCTTAAGGATGGGCAAGGATAGACGTTCACACAATCATTGCCATTTGAGGACCAGACATTCTTGTAGAGCTTCATGCGACAACTCTCTGCGTTTAATGAACCACTCTACCGTTTTTGTTTTTTTTCTTTCAATACTGTAGGGATGCTTTAAATCTAAGTCACTTTCCCACTATCTTATACTCATCAGTGTTTTAATCTCCAGTCCCACGTCGCCATATTGTAACCGCAACTTATGACAGAAGTCACGCCACAAGCTTTCAATGCAAGTCTATGAGTGGGTGCTGCCCCCGGTAGACCTCTGAGGTCACGACGGTGGGTCCGAGCAGAGATGTGGCCGTACCGGGTGCACGTGACAGGCTTTTGTAAATGGGAGTTAAAAATAATATTAAAAAAGGGGCGTGAAAAATAATAAAATACATAAATGAATAAATATATACTTTGTGATTCCAGTTTGGATGTTCGGCTGTGGTATGGCCGGGCACTGCTGGAGGTCCTCAGGAGTTAGGTAGTTATGCGCAGTGCCAGAAAGAAGTCTCCTCACCCTTCTTCATCTTGGGGATGTTGAGGTAGAGATCATTCAGCCAGAGACAGGGCAGGGAGCTTTTACCTTTTACTGGAGCTCTGCAGAACATTCCAGAATGTTTCTCACAGCCGTTACAAGGATGGTGGTGTTTTTCCTGCCCTAATGAGAGTGGTTTCTCTGTTGTGTGGTGGTAGTGTATTCCTCCTGTCACTACTATTTCCCTACCTGGGAATAGGTGTCTTGAAGTCCTGGGATTTTCAACACAAGTACACTCTGGATCTTTAATCCATTCCAGCAAGCAGGTGACTTGAATCCTTAAGAAAACTGTCTATTTCTTCTAGATGTTTCCAGACTCAATCACGTCACTAAGCTCCCAGGCAATTCACTGCTCCTTATAAAAAGGCTAATAGCAGTTTCTCAGTTTGCCACTGACCTTGAAAGTACCGATGGCCTAGGGACTATTACCCTGCCAATGTGTAGCTGGGCCTTCCAGGGGTTTTATCATTCTCCTCAGGACAGGACCGTCTCCATGTTACACTCTTCACTTCACCTCACATATCCACCATGGATGCTACACCAACCCTGACTGAATTTACCTCAGACCTAAGCTCCTCCCTTTTCTCCCTCTAGGGCTCACACTCAAGCTATGTTTTTATTTCAAGTGAACAGCCCCAGTAAGGGAGTAAGGGAGCAGACAACACATGTTATACAGATTGAAATTTACATGTAGTTATTATCTGTGGTGACTATACACAGGGCGCCACAAGAGCCAGAATGAGGCTCTCATAGACGTGTTTTGAAGAGTGAGCCCCTGCACACTCTATGAAACACTCTAGCTGATGGCAGGTCACAAACTGCAGAAGACCGATGTGAGCTATGCTGGAAACAGATGAAGACTCCGGAGAGTGAATATACAGTTAGGTCCAGAAATATTTGGACAGTGACACAATTTTCGCGAGTTGGGCTCTGCATGCCACCACATTGGACTTGAAATGAAATCTCTACAACAGAATTCAAGTGCAGATTGTAACGTTTAATTTGAAGGTTTGAACAAAAATATCTGATAGAAATTGTAGGAATTGTACACATTTCTTTACAAACACTCCACATTTTAGGAGGTCAAAAGTAATTAGACAAATAAACCAAACCCAAACAAAATATTTTTATTTTCAATATTTTGTTGCGAATCCTTTGGAGGCAATCACTGCCTTAAGTCTGGAACCCATGGACATCACCAAACGCTGAGTTTCCTCCTTCTTAATGCTTTGCCAGGCCTTTACAGCCGCAGCCTTCAGGTTTTGCTTGTTTGTGGGTCTTTCCGTCTTAAGTCTGGATTTGAGCAAGTGAAATGCATGCTCAATTGGGTTAAGATCTGGTGATTGACTTGGCCATTGCAGAATGTTCCACTTTTTTGCACTCATGAACTCCTGGGTAGCTTTGGCTGTATGCTTGGGGTCATTGTCCATCTGTACTATGAAACGCCGTCCAATCAACTTTGCGGCATTTGGCTGAATCTGGGCTGAAAGTATATCCCTGTACACTTCAGAATTCATCCGGCTACTCTTGTCTGCTGTTATGTCATCAATAAACACAAGTGACCCAGTGCCATTGAAAGCCATGCATGCCCATGCCATCACGTTGCCTCCACCATGTTTTACAGAGGATGTGGTGTGCCTTGGATCATGTGCCGTTCTCTTTCTTCTCCAAACTTTTTTCTTCCCATCATTCTGGTACAGGTTGATCTTTGTCTCATCTGTCCATAGAATACTTTTCCAGAACTGAGCTGGCTTCATGAGGTGTTTTTCAGCAAATTTAACTCTGGCCTGTCTATTTTTGGAATTGATGAATGGTTTGCATCTAGATGTGAACCCTTTGTATTTACTTTCATGGAGTCTTTTCTTTACTGTTGACTTAGAGACAGATACACCTACTTCACTGAGAGTGTTCTGGACTTCAGTTGATGTTGTGAACGGGTTCTTCTTCACCAAAGAAAGTATGCGGCGATCATCCACCACTGTTGTCATCTGTGGATGCCCAGGCCTTTTTGAGTTCCCAAGCTCACCAGTCAATTCCTTTTTTCTCAGAATGTACCCGACTGTTGATTTTGCTACTCCAAGCATGTCTGCTATCTC
This sequence comes from Anomaloglossus baeobatrachus, assembly GCF_048569485.1. Classification (NCBI taxonomy): domain Eukaryota; kingdom Metazoa; phylum Chordata; class Amphibia; order Anura; family Aromobatidae; genus Anomaloglossus; species Anomaloglossus baeobatrachus. The sequence continues at coordinate 907,265,873 of NC_134353.1, forward strand.
TCTGATGGATTTTTTCTTTTTTTTCAGCCTCAGGATGTTCTGCTTCACCTCAATTGAGAGTTCCTTAGACCGCATGTTGTCTGGTCACAGCAACAGCTTCCAAATGCAAAACCACACACCTGTAATCAACCCCAGACCTTTTAACTACTTCATTGATTACAGGTTAACGAGGGAGACACCTTCAGAGTTAATTGCAGCCCTTAGAGTCCCTTGTCCAATTACTTTTGGTCCCTTGAAAAAGAGGAGGCTATGCATTACAGAGCTATGATTCTGTGGCGCCCCTGACCTGGTCAGGCACCACTGAGTACTGCACCCATGCTGGGGACAGTACAAAACAGGTAATCCAGAAGGCTGACCGAGGTGTGACTACACAGGCGCATAGTGATCAGGTCTCACACATTTACCTTTGAGAGGACCCCTGGGGATCCCAGGAGGGGGCGAAGCCTCCATCTCCACTCGAGGGGTGTGGTAGAGAGCCTGGTTGCTAGGTGACGTAGGCAAGAACAGGAGAGGAGGGAAGAGTGAGCCGAGGACAGTTGAGTGGTGAAGTTCAGGGAGGGCAGAAGCAGACCCTGTAGCGCCACACAATTCTGACAACGTACGCGCAGTGACTACCGACGGGGGAGAACGGTCACCTGGGAGTGCTGCCCGAAATCCACACACAGCTAAAGAGAGAGCAACGGAGTGGAAAGTAAGGAGACTGTCAGGGAGATACCAGGCCCAACCGGGTAGCAGGTCCCAGTGCAGGGATAGATTCACCTTTCCTTTGCCAAACCTGCATGAGGGGGCACTTTACACCCCCAAGACAACACCACAGAGTCCGCAGCCACGTAGCCAAAGTGAGGGCCCATAGCTCACAGGAGGCAAGCAGCCGGAGTGACCTGGTCCAGGCTACAAGCAAACGGGCCAAAAAGAAGGGGAGAGAGGCACCAGCAACTTCCCTGGGCGACCCCAGCAGGGCTTCAAGCAGGGGTTACCCCAAAACACAACGGGCTAAGGAAGGCGAGTTGGTAGCCACCCTCATAAGTCAGCCTGAAGGACACCTGGTTCCAGCCTGGTTCATCCCAGCTACGCCCGGGTTACTCACCCTGCCACCATCAGTGAGTAAAATCCCTGAAAGACATCCTGCTTGTGCGTGTGAGTCATTCTGCGACTTGTAGTTCCACACACCTACTCGGGACCCTGGGGCATGCCTCACTCTCAGGAGGCTATTACAACTGACTGCACCTACCATCAGCCCCAGGCACCCCTAACCTGCAGTGGCGGTCCCCACTGACCGCAATTCTGAGAGTGGCGTCACGACAATCAAAATAGAGGATTTCCTACCTGTGACAAGATCCAGCCGCGTGGAGTCCCTGAAGGTAATGCACCGCTGCACCGACACCGAGCCTCGGGGCCCCACACAATTCCTAAACCCTTTCTCCTATTTGGATGTGAAAACTCTCATATTGCAGCTGGGAGTGTGCACTTTCAGCCCATATTATATATATAATTGTATTTCTGAACATGTTTTTGTAAACAGCTAAAATAACAAAACTTGTGTCACTGTCCAAATATTTCTGGACCTAACTGTAAGACCCAGAGGCAGGGAATTTAGATTTATAGCACCACTCTAGGGCTGACATTAAAATAAAAACTGCTAGATTGGTGCTTTACAAACAATTTGTCACCAAGTTTTTTGTGCCACCTAAGCTGACAGCAGCATAACAAAGGGATAGAGACCTTGAGTTCAGTGATGTGTCACTTATGGGGCTGTTTACTGTAGTTCTCTAGTTTTTTTTTGTAGTCATTGTTTTATCAGCAGGCGATTATCACTAAAGGACTACACTGTGTGCAGAATTATTAGGCAAATGAGTATTTTGATCACATGATCATTTTTATACATGTTGTCCTACTCTAAGCTGTCTAGGCTTGAGAGCCAACTACCAATTAAGTAAATCAGGTAATGTACATCTCTGTAATGAGGAGGGGTGCGGTGTAATGACATCAACACTTTATATAAGGTGTACTTAATTATTAGGCAACTTCCTTTCCTTTGGCAAAATGGGTCAGAAGAGAGATTTGATGGGTGCTGAAAAGTCCAAAATTGTGAGATGTCTTGCAGAGGGATGCAGCAGTCTTGAAATTCCCAAACTTTTGAAGTGTGATCACCGAACAATCAAGTATTTCATGGCAAATAGCCAACAGGGTCGCAAGAAGCGTGTTGGGCAAAAAAGGTGCAAAATAACTGCCCATGAATTGAGGAAAATCAAGTGTGAAGCTGCCAAGATGCCATTTGCCACCAGTTTGGCCATATTTCAGAGCTGCAACGTTACTGAAGTATCAAAAAGCACAAGGTGTGGCATACTCAGGGACATGGCCAAGGTAAGGAAGGCTGAAAAACGACCAATCTTTGAGCAAAGATAGATAAGATAAAACGTCAAGACTGGGCCAAGAAATATCTTAAGACTTATTTTTCAAAGGTTTTCTGGACTGATGAAATGAGAGTGACTCTTGATGGGCCAGATGGATGGGCAAGAGGATGGATCAGTAAAGGGCAGAGAGCTCCACTCCGGCTCAGATGCCAGCAAGGTAGAGGTGGGTACTGGTATGGGCTGGTATCATCAAAGATGAACTTGTGGGACCTTTTGGGGTTGAGGATGGAGTGAAGCTGAACTCCCAGACCTACTGCCAGTTTCTGGAAGACAACTTCTTCAAGCAGTGGTACAGGAAGAAGTCTGTATCGTTCAAGAAAAACATGATTTTCATATAGGACAATGCTCCATCACATGCATCCAACTACTCCACAGCGTGGCTTGCCAGTAAAGGTCTAAAAGATGAAAAAATAATGACATGGCCCCCTTGTTCACTTGATCTGAACCCCATAGAGAACCTGTGGTCCCTCATAAAATGTAAGCTCTACAGGGAGGGAAAACAGTGCACCTCTTGGAACAGTGTGGGAGGCTGTGGTGGCTGCTGCACGCAATGTTGATCGTAAACAGATCAAGCAATGACAGAATCTATGGATGGTCGGCTGCTGAGTGTCATCTTAAAGAAAGGTGGCTATATTGGTCACTCATTTTTGGGGGTTTTGTTTTTACATGTCAGAAATGTTTATTTCTAAATTTTGTGCAGTTATATTGGTTTACCTGGTGACAATAAACAAGTGAGATGTGAATATATTTGGTTTTTATTAAGTTGCCTAATAATTCTGCACAGTAATAGTTACCTGCACAAACAGATATCCTCCTAAGATAGCCAAATCTAAAAAAACCCCACTCCAACTTCCAAAAATATTAAGCTTTGATATTTATGAGTCTTTTGGGTTGATTGAGAACATAGTTGTTGATCAATAATAAAAAAAAATCCTCTAAAATACAACTTGCCTAATAATTCTGCACGTGGTGTAATAAACCTGCTGCCATGAAGTCATCCACATTCTGGAATTCTGTACAACATCGCCAGCTCCACTGACTGTCATCATTCTGCCTATGCACAGTGTACAAAGAGAGCAGCCAATCAGTGATGTGGGTGGGGTTATACAAAGCTCAGCATTCAGAGAACTGATGGATCTGCAGCAGAGAAATCTGGGATTGTATTGAAACTTCCAAGAAGTTCAATAAGTGAAACATCCCTGGAATCAGGGGCTCTTATGCTACATTCAGATGGGGGTAGAAAAACCTGGTGACAGATTCCCTTTATACAAGTTCTATTTCATCTATAAATATGTGCAGAATTGCTAATATGTAATAGGGTATTGGAGTACAGTGGTCCGTGTTATCTTCATGGGCAGTTTGCTGGGCCAATGGACAGAACAAGAATTGAACATCCATTTTTTTACATACCCTTCCTTTAGCAGTAGACACATTTTATATGATAAGAATAGAGGGTTAGTAGTTTTCTATGGGCACTTGAATATGATTGTACCAGCTCTGCTATATGACTGATAAATAGATATTTCTGTTTAGATTTGGGGGACACATATTGCAAGAACAATATATGGGCCCAGTGCAGCCCAAGAGCTCATAAAAATGCACAATTGCACTTGTAGAAATGGGTTCCCAACCTGTTGTACCCCTGTATGGCCACACAGGTTTCCCGAATGTTATGTCCGCCCCTGCTCCTGCATATTGACATGACTTGTATTAGTTTATGGAAGAAGGGAAAATCACTGAATTATTGCCCCTGATGAAAAATACCCTAACTTTTATTTAACTTACTGTACTTAATGGTTTTCACTAGTAAATATAAATGTGTAATTGCTGTATGTTTATTGCCTGGAATAAGCACACTGACGTCTCTGTTACTTTACCCATTCCCTGCTGTTTAGTATAAAACAGTAAATAGAGGGGGAGGAGGGGGATGCAGCTGCAGTTCCTTTCTGTTTCAGGAAACTGGCCAAGGCAAAAGTGAAGATGTCCATGATGAGAAATATCTGACCAGCTGTGAAAAACTCTAACATAACATCAGGAGCCGTCTCTCTTTGGCACTCACTAATGTACAGATGTCCCAGAGGTTACCTTGACTCAGAAAACACAGCACGTGGACATCTTTTCACAAAAAGTGCAATTAGGCACCTTGAAAATAGTCAATAACTTGTGCAATATTAAGCTATCCTATTTCTATTAGGCCTCTTTCAAACGTACGTGCCTCCGGTACGTTTCTGGTGCGTTTCCTCACGTTCTGGAGACACATACACATGTAGACCTATGTTTTCAAATGGAGTTGGACACACGTATGTATTTACACACGGAACGTGTGTCCGTTCCGTACATACGTGTGTCCATGTGTTTCTCACGCCGACATGTCCGTTTTCTCTCTGGCATCACGGGTGTCACACGGAACGCAAACGGGTCACACGTAACACAAATGGACCACACGGATGTGTTCCGTGTGACACGCATCGGAGAAAAGACATGTAAATGCCAAAAAAAACCCCAAAACTTTACTCACCTCTTCCAGCCCTCCTGTCTCTGCGCACTGCTGTCACTTGCTGCCGACCGCCGCTCATTATGCTAATTGAATATTCACTTGACTGCGGCCGGAAGCAGCAGCAGCAGGGAGTCGGCAGGACCGGAGACCGAAGTTCAGCACCACGGACAGCAAAGCCAGGGACAGGTGAGTAGAAAATTCCCGTTCTCCGTGTGTTATCATACGGAGAACACATGTAGGCGATAAACACGGCTCATGGAGGGCAAAACGCACCTCTGACACGTCCGTGAAAAATGTGCATGGTTGATAATATACAGCTAGCCCTAACCCCATTATTACCCAGCGAGCCACCTGTCACCAGGGCAGCTGGAAGAGTTGGATACAGCGCCAGAAGATGGCGCTTCTATGAAAGTGCCATTTTCTGGGGCGGCTGCGGACTGCAATTCGCAACATGGGTACCCAGAAAGCTTGGGCACCCTGAGCTGCGGATTCCAATCCCCAACAGGCCTTAAATGAAGTAGCCTTTAGTGATCAGTGAGAACTAAAATTATCTCATACTCGTAGTTGAGTAGGTCACACACTCAGAAGGGTTCAACAGGAGTACTCAGTATAATGGAAGTCAATGGAAAACTTGAGAATTTTTCCAAAACATCTTACCAGGAGGTTGGGGGGCGGGGGGCTAATCATGGAAACAGCACTCAAGTGGAATGGGTATAGCATGTGGAAGACGTCTGGATGTACCTCTGACTCTCAGGTTGCTGTCGGGAATAATATTTTCTGAGTATTATGCCAATTTTACGTATTGACAATAAAATATACAAAACCGAAGATAGATAAAATGGATTTTACAGAAAAAAAATGTTCTTTCCCGTATAAAGCAAAATGTTAAAAAAAACTCGCCTCCTTCACCCCTTAATCATTGCGCCATCTCAGTGTATTTACCCGTCGCCTATGACTAGAATTGATGACACAGTAGAATCTTTTTTATCGTACAGCTGGCAAAAAAAGTAGAAGAAAAAGCAAACAAAAAGTCATATGTAAATAAAAATGTTTTGGCTGAAAACATCATCTTGTCTGGCAAAAACATGCTCCATCAGTGAAAAAATAAGAAAGAATATAGCAATACAAAAATGTTTTTTTTCCCTATAAAATTGCCTTTATTTTTTTAAAAGCATCAAAACGTGAAAATAAACATAGAAATCAGGTATCACTATATCCGAAGCCAGTGCTTTTTTTGTAAAAAAATATTTGCTGGTACGCATCTCTGAGACGAGGAGTGGGGGGGGGGGTGCTATTAGGCGCCGGCGGCCAAGATTGAGGAGGGGGGTGGGGAGGATATGTCAGCCGGCGGCCGAGTATGAGGAGTGGGAGGGAGTGCTGTCATTGCTGTCGTGCTGCCGGGAGATCCTGTGCACGGTTTACTACATATGGTACTGTATGCTGGAGAGAGAGGCAGGGGGTTCAGAACTACAAGGCTCAGCATACTCCATCCACTAGTGTATGCAAGAGAAGCAGGGGGAGCAGAACTACAAGGCTCAGCACACTCCATCCACTAGTGTATGTAGGAGAGAGAGGCAGGGGGAGCAGAGCTACAAGGCTCAGCATACACCATCCACAAGTGTATGCAGGAGAGTAGACAGCAGCTGCCAAACTACAAGGCTCAGCATCCTTCAGCCAAGACTGTATGCAGGAGTTTTTTGCCCAAAAACGTAAAATGTAAAAAAAAAAAAAAAAAAAAAAAAAAATGGCGTGGGCTTTGTCATATTTTTGTATGCTAAACAGGTACAGCAGGCAGGTACTGGCTGCCCCCAACCCCCAGCTGCCTATTTGTACCCGGCTGAGAACCAAAAATATAGGGAAGCCCTTTTTTTAATTATTTCATGAAATAATTTAAGAAAAAAAAATGACGTGGGCTTCGCACAAATTTTGTGTCCAGCCAGGTACAACTAGGCAGCGGGGGATTGGAATCCACAGCGCAGAGTGCCCAAGCTTTCTGGGCAGCCCTGCTGCGAATTGCAGTCCGCAGCCTCCCCAGAAAATGGCGCTTTCATAGAATGTGCCATATCCTGGCACTGTATCCAACTCTTCCAGCTGCCCTGGTGACGGGTGGCTTGCTGGGTAATAAGGGGTAAGGGCCAGCTGTATATTATCAACTGGCCCTAAGCCTGAAATTCATGGTGTCACGCCACTATTAGACATAGCCACCATGAATTTCTTGTAAAGATAAAAAAAAACACAAGACAGAGAAAATATTTTTATTAGAAATAAAACACAACACAATTAGTGACTCCATCTTTATTGAAATAAAAAACCCCCCTCCGCAGTAATCCTGGGTCAAGTGTCCCGCGCCGTCCAATCCAGATCCAATATCATCTGATCGGTTTGCTGGAAGGCAATGCGATCAGATGATGTCAGGTTAAAGGACATGAATCACATGACACAGCAGCTGATTGTTTAAAAGCCGGTTATAGATTCAGCTGATGCATCAGTGCAAAAAAAAAACAAAACTCACCTGTCTGCAAAATCCCGGGACACGACTGATCGCTCTAGGAGCCGCCGGTAATCAGCTGCTGCAGTCACCTCAGAGCATCACCTGATCGCTTAAACCAGCTTGGCGGTAAAAAGCCGGCCCCACCGCTGGACTTAGACTGTCAGCTGATGCCGTAGCGTGACTGCATCCGCTGATTACCTGCAGGTCCTTGAAGCCAATCACATGTGTCCCGGGAGGCTGCAGACCGGTAAGTGTGAGATTTTTTTTCTAGTGTTCCCGCTTAGCAGCTGGGAGCGGACATGGCGCCGGTGGTAGCAGGGGGAATCGGGGGGGTGAGCACTGGGGGATGGGGGCGAGTACTGGGGGACCCGATCACTGGTGGCAGGAGCAGCACAGCTATTACAGGGCAGGTGGGAGGGAGCGGAGGTCGGTGGGGGGGAAGGGGGGTTGAATCGGATGACGGGGGCAACGGAGGTTGGGGGGGAGTGGAAGACAGCAGAGGGGAGCAAATACCTTACCGCATGGCAGCAGATTGGGGTGACCGGCCGTGACCTCGATCTTCAGCGTCCATAAATATCTTGAAGAGGGCGGGCACCCACCGCCCCTCCACATCTGATTGGAGGGAGCGTCACATGGATGCTAGCTCCAATCAGATCGGAGGGGGGGAGACACAGAGGTCACCATGCTCCAGCCAATGGCTGATGATATAGCAAATTTACAAATTAGCCATGTGGAGAGAGCCAGAGGTGATTATCCTCAGCGCTCTTCAGATTTTCCGGTACGCCGTACCGGCGCGTACCACCGCAAAAAAAAGCACTGTCCAAAACTAACCTGAAGAATAAAGCAGTCTCATCACTTTTACAACATGGTGCATGGCGTAAAAAAAAAATTAAAAAAAAATCCTTAATTGCAGTTTATCTTGATCTTGCCTCACAAAGAGCAGAATAGAAAGTGACTAGAAAATATTATGATACCAAGAAAAATTCTAAATCATCCCACAAAACAAATGGTCACATGACTCTATTGACAGGTAAAATTAAAAACTATAGCCTTCAAAATTTGGTGATATAGAAAACCTCTATTTTGAAAAGAAGTTTTTTTTAATGTGATAGTAGAGAAACTTAAAAAAAAACCCCCATATAAATCTGATTTTGCTATAATCGTACTGACCTGAATAATAAACCCGCCCTATCATTTATAGAGTGAATGGCATACAAAGTAATAATAAATCCAATTTTTTAACTGATTCACAGTTAGTCTCAGCTCATATTTATCCTGTAGTCTACACTACGCACTTACATCAGGGATTACTTGTATATCCCTGAAAAACATGATTCAGACATAATTCCAAATGGAGAATTCACTGTAGTGAGGCAAAAAGAGTCATATTGACCTCCCATCTGGCCTGGGTTCTGGTAGTGTCCATCTTTTTATGCATTTTATGCTCAAAAGTGTGGTCAAAAACAGTTTTATTCACCTTTGAAATAAAGGACACCACTGAACATAGGTTGAACAGAGTCTGGAGTAACTCTGCTCCTTCATTATTGAATCAATTCATCGTGGGTTTCATCTGAATCATGTATTTTGGAGATGTATATGGAAACGCTAATGTAGCACAGCGCCCCTGAGACACTCAGGGCACTACATGGGCACTACCATCCCTCTTGGGGATGCAGGACCTACCCCCTGGGACCTGGAGTACCAGTGCCGATACCACCAAAGCATAACCAAAATCTTAGTTTTCCACTCCACACCGGACATAGAGGGTTAACCATGAAAGAGGATCGTCGTCTAGAGGTAGGAACGAGTCCCGGGATTAGAACGCTGGTGGGAGGGGACAGAGAGTCGGGGGCACACAGTGAGGTGTGCAGATGTGCCTGAGCTGGGTCTGTGCAACAGTGACCCAGGGGCATGGGAGAGAGGTCGCCAGGGCAGGTACGGACAGATACCGCTGGGAACGGAGCACGCACGGGACACAGGGCCCTAGATCAGGCACCAGTTTTACACGGCTTGATAATCACCTGCACGGTGAGGACACCTTCATGGACTTCACCAAACCAAATAATCCGAGGGCATCCGCAGTAAACTAGGATCGGGGTTCGGACACTTACCTCCCCACAGGGTCCACACTGCCCACTGTACGGAGAAGGAGACTAACCCCCAAAAGGGACAGTCGGACCCCAAACGCTCCACGCTACAGGGACCCAACCAACAGAGAGTGCCAGAGACAGAGCAACCTTGGTCACTACATTGGCACTAATACTCCATGGGACCTGAACCAGTAATCCAAGGGTCTGAGTGAGTAGAGCCTGTTCAAGACAACCTGGTGTGGTTTCCGTTATTGCCCCTCACATCTCTCAGGCACGGCCCTACCTGCGGAGGGCCTAACATCATTGCTGCTACCACCACCAGCTCTGGGAGTATCCACATTCAACAGTGGCGATTCCACACCTTTAACCGCATCCCGCAGGTGGCGTCACGGACACTAACTTTCACCCCTACTGTAAATACCCCCATTTTTACAAAGGAAGCCCCAGGGCAATGGCCACCAGAGGGACATTCCCATTTGCAGTCGCCCAGGAAAGAGTACCCCCTTCCCTGGGCATGACACTAATGTAAGTGCTCAGCATAGAGCACAGGATAAATGTGAATTGATCCAAAATGTTCTGTACCCAAATTGCCACAAATTAGCATTCAACCCAAAATGTACTGTACCCAAATTGCCACAAAATAGCATTCAACTCAACTTACAAAAAACACAAGTCCCCACTCAGGTCCATCATCTGATAACAAAAATATTGTGGGCTTCCATATTTCTGATAGCAGAAAGGATCTGGAAAAGCACTACGCCTTCCCCCAAAAACTAATTCAGTAAAATCTGGACTCCCAAATACAAATACGTCCCTCCTTTCTCAGTCCCACACTGGATCCTGTACACAGGATCCCGGCATCATCATCACCGCTATTCCAACCCAGCATGGCCTCGTCCCTGCACTGAAGGACTAAAACCTTTTTTTACAACCTGACAGAGATTGTACTACATTCTTGTTCAACACATGGCAGCTACTTAGAGAAAGGCATAATTACAGGAACACTTTGGTGAGGTTGATCCTGCATCTACACCAGTAAGTGCACCTTTTCTTTACATTGTAAACCAGCACTGAGGCAACACAACCTTTTTAGCCAAAGTTCCCATCTTTATTTTGTTTTAAAGTCTAAAGGCGGTGTTACACGCTACGATTTATCTGACGATATGTCGTCGGGGTCATGGATTCCGTGACGCACATCCGGCATCGTTAGTGACGTCGTTGCGTGTGACTCCTATGTGCGACTCCGAACGATCGCAAATAGGTTGAAAATCGTTGATCGTTGACACGTCCTTCAGTTTCAAAATATTGTTTGTTGTTTGGATCGCATCAGACATATTGATACGTTTGGCACCCTGCCAACGACGAACAACATCCAAACGACCGCCTTTGTCAAACAATATATCGCTGATCCCTGTTGCGTCGTTTGTGAGATTGTTACGTGTGACCGCTAATAAATGACCTACAGTATGTGCGATCTCGGCAAATTGTAACAACGATCTGGGCGTGTCACATCGTTTCAGAGATCGTCATATAAATCGTAGCGTGTAAAGATGCCTTTAGGCTGTTTACCCATTAACTGTATTTGACTTTCATCTTCTTAGTATGTCCTTAAAACACAACTACATAATTCGCAGGCGCACACACCGATGCACTAGTCAGCACTTGTTTAACCATTCAGCGGCCACAACTGACACATCTCTCTGGTTCAAAAGCATACAAATTTAACACTAGAACTACTGAGGTAGTCATTTTGACTACTTTGCACCAAGTATTTCTATATAGGTGTCACGAGTCCAGTAGTTCTAGTGTTAAAGTTTGAAAATTGCGAAACTCTCAAAATTTTTGCTAAATTTCCGATACATTAAAAAATAAATGCCATCCTAAATTCCTAAAGGGATTTGATGTTCTTTTTGCCTGATGTCCTGATGAAGGGAGCTAAGTACTCCTGAAACGCGTAGACCTCTGTGGAAAAATAAAAGATATTAATCATACATTTGCAGAGTGGTGAATAGCGCGGCATCCAAATCGGACTTCTTCCTCCTATCTATCCATATACTCTACCCAGGGGTGCAGCTTTCCACAAGGAGACTACATGCGATTAAAGGGGTTGTGTCTGGCACAACTCCTATAGGTGAGTGGTTTTTACCCTCAATTTACCCACATTATCGTTGGTAAGACCCTATTGCGCTTTTCTTCCACAGTTGATATCATTGAACCACACTACAAGGAGAACTTTTCATCTCTCCTTCCTGTGGTGGAAAGGGCTAGTAAAATGGTGCAACGCCAGAATTCCCTAGCCGAGCAATTAGTTAAAAAAATTCCCACCAGATCACACTGGCAACAGAGGTCATAATTTATTGGGCAACCAAGTAGGAGACACACGAGGTCCAACAGAGGCAAGGAGACATTATGAAAGTTATGGGACAGTTTTATTAAACCCTCCCAGTGCACAGAACCTGATGCTCAGGGTAGTCTGACAACCAGGAAAAAGTTTTTGAAGATTGTGACGGAGTACTTAGCCGACTTTACCAGCGTCCTCCATGATTCTTCTGTGCCATAGAACTATTGACTATCCAAGCTGGACACATGTCATCAACTGTCCCTCTACTCTTTTAACCCCTTCACCCCAGGGCGATTTTCCGTTTTTCCATTGTTTTTTTTTCTTCCCCTTCTTCTGAGAGCTGTAACTTTTTTATTTTCTCTTAATCTTGCCATATAAGGACTTATTTTTTGCGGGACGAGTTGTACTTTTGAATGAAACCATTAATTTTACCATATAGTGTACTGGAAAATAGCAAAAAAATTCCCAAGTGTGAAAACAATTGCAAAATAAATGTGATTGCCAGATTATTTTTGAGATATTTTATTCATAGTGTTCATTATATGATAAAACTGATGTGTGGGTGTGACACCACAGATCGGTACGAGTTTGTAGACACCAAACATGAATAGGTTTACTTTTATCTAAAGGAGTAAAAAAAAATTCACCATGCGTCCAAACAAATGGCGCACTTTTTGCACCAATTACTGCAATGCGTAGTGTTCTCATTTTTTTGGGCTCTATGACTCAGTGCCGGCTTATTTTTTGGGTCTTGAACTGTCGTTTTTAACGGTACCATTCTTGCACAGATGCAGATGCTACGTTTTGATCACCTGTTATTGCATCTTTCGCAAAATATGCGGAGACCAAAAAAACGTAATTTTTGTCGTTTGGAATTTTTTTGCCGCTACGCTGTTTACCAATCAGATTAATTGATTTTAGATTTTGATAGATCGGGCATTTCTGAACGCGGCGATGCCAAATGTATGTATATTTTAATTTATTTAACCCTTTAATTTTCAATGGGGTTAAAGGGTGGTGATTTGAACTTTTAGGGGTTTTTTATTTTTTTATTTTTTAAAACTTTTTTTTTACTTTTTTTTATTTTACTAGTCCCTCTAGGGGACTATAAGAATCAGCAGTCTGATCGCTTGTTCCTTTTCTGTAGATCACAGCTGCAAAGCTGAGATCTGCAGAAAAGCGACTCTCCTCTTACAGCCAGCGTTCTGCTGGCAGTAAGAGGAAGTGAGTCACGATGGCTACAGGAGTCATCACATGATCCTGTGCTTCCATGGCAACTATCGGAAGTCACATGACCACGTCACATGACTTTTGATGGCGCCAGGTAAGTGAATGCTTACTGTAGTGCCCCACGGGACAGGTGTTTTAACACACTCATTGCCAGGTCGGGGGTGCAGAATCCTCTGTGTCGTCACTGGGTGGCTTGGGCCGCTTCCGTTGCCCTGAGGCGTACAGGAAGGGAAGGCGGAGGGTGGTGGGAAGGGTGGTAGTTAGAGGTGGAGGACGGGGGTGACGGTTAGGAAAGTCTGTTTTAAGACCGTGATGCCACCCGCGGTATGAGGCTAGGGATGGGCCACCGCTGCAGTTGCTGCTCTCCGGGGATGATGGTGAGGGTCGCAGCTGGGATGGTGTCGTTCCCCACAGGTGGAGTGGGATTACCCTGGGGAGGATGATGGAGGACGGACGGGGGTTTGATGGTAGCCCCCGATGGTGCCGCATTGTGGGGCACCGGCACTGGTAAAGGAGAGGAAGAGACAGGGGCTGCGGTTCCAGGTCTTTTACTCACAAGTAATTCAGGCACTGACCCAGAGTACCGGTCTCTGCTACCATAGGCTCCAGCCGATCCCGAATCCGTGAAAGGTCAAGTCCGGTGTGTGTATCAGCCTGTGAGCCCTTTACTCTTTGATGTGCTAAATATCGGACCCCCGTGGCATGAATCACTTGGGGATCCCGGTGTCAGTAAAGTGTCCTGTTTTGTATGCTAATAGCGCGGATTCTAAATGCTATTTGGCTGCAGACGCGTTGGGACAGGTCCAGTGACTGTTGTAGCTGTTCCCCACGACCCTTGCAGAGTTGGTAGATAACGTGAAGTCTATCTGCGCTAGGACTCTGTATCCTGACAGCACCAGTCCTGCGGAAGCAGCCGTCTGCTTCTCCCCAGCGACCGTGTTGAACGCCTTGGCCTACAGAGCTGCTCGCGGCATGTCCGCTCTGCTCTGTGTCTGGAGCTGTTATTTTCTGTGGTAGTTGTGTTGTGTGTTCCAAGCTGCTGCCCCCAGCCACTGCCACCGTCTGGTTCATTGCTCTCCCCAGGTCAACCCGTTCTTCCCACTGTGTGCTCCTGACTCCCCCTGGTGGTTGCTTCTCCCTGACCCTGAGTCCCCAGTTCTAGTGGATCCAGTGAGCCCTGGTGCGGTGGCATCCTGTAAACCCACCGCTGTAGTGACCCCCTACTGTGATCCGACCCTGGCCCAGTCACCATTATGTTCTGTATGTTTGTGTGAGTGGAAACTAGTACCAACCTCCCTTGGATCCAGGATAAGTACTACACCCTAATGGGGGTGGAGTACCCTATGGCGCCTGAAGCTTCAGGGGCGCTACATTATCCGGTGGCAAATGGCAGCACTCCTGGGATGCAACATTTTACAGTGATCACCGCATTTTTGTTATGCATTAAACGAAAACATTATTTCTTCCCTTTATGGGAGATACAGCACATTAAACGTTGCAAACAGGTTAACTCCGTACTTTTTTTTAGCTTGCATCATGGTCACATTTACACACAACATAGACATTTTGTACATGGTATCGACATTACAGTATTTACATTTGTTGGCAGAGCACAATTACACGCTATTTACATTCTGTACATGGGTTCAACAATATTTACATTTTTCAACAGAGTATTATCACACCTTCGTTAATGGAAAACCGGTCATTTACGGATTACGTTGGAGTCCAGTGTGCCACCGGTCGGTGCACCACTTTAGTAGATGCCCCAAAGGACCAAAAAGGTTGCAATAGTTCTGGAAGGGTGCACAATAGGTGCAATTATGTACAGCTAAAGTTCCAACCACATAATATACAGTGGCCCGGCTGTCCATAATTTTAAACAGGTAACATCTTAAACACAATTTACTGAGAACATGGGAATTCCTGACCAGCCATTTTCAGTTAATTCTCCCTTGGGGTTTGGGTGACCTTGTTGCAATACCATCTTTGGCAAGGCTCTTGGGGAACAACAGGTACTGGTTTTGTCTTTGCGACTAGTATGGGTGCTGTTGCTGCAGCTGCTGCCCACATCCAGGGCATACCAGCCCCGCTCTCCTTTTTGCCGAGTGTAAATGACTCCGTCACCTG
Organism: Anomaloglossus baeobatrachus; assembly: GCF_048569485.1. Taxonomy (NCBI): domain Eukaryota; kingdom Metazoa; phylum Chordata; class Amphibia; order Anura; family Aromobatidae; genus Anomaloglossus; species Anomaloglossus baeobatrachus. The sequence goes on from NC_134353.1 coordinate 907,281,066, forward strand.
GGTACAAGTCTCTACCAGGATGACCTCTCGGGAGATGGGTTTCCACATCCCTCCAGGACACAAAGACCTCCCTTCCCAGTCCTGGTTGAGCGATGAACCCCCAACCCTTATTTAGATTAAACTTAATGACAGTACCTTTTTGGAACTCTCCCTGGGTCGATGGACGGACCCGTCAGAGGTGCTCCTTGTTGGCCAGATTCCTCCGTTCAACCTTTGACAGCTGAGCCCGTCACTTACTTTCGTAAGTGGCTAGCTGGACCAAGGTGGCCCGACAGTACTCCTCCTCATCAGTGTCTACAAACATGGACTCCTCCATTGCAACCGCAAAGGAGGTGTAGTAGGACTTCTCCCACACCAGTCCCAGGTGGGTGTCCTCCAGTTGTCCGGTGTAAAACTCAGTTCTCCCAGTTCTCCACGAGCTCCCCATTCAGAAGCAACAGGTTCTTTTGCTGCTGATGCTAGGGAAACGTTGCAGGCGGTCTGGTCGACGGCAGCCTGTTCTCTGGCTACCTTGTGAGCGGTAGCTGGATTATGGTCAGAGTCAGTGATCTGATCTTACCCACTGGTAGTCGTCGGCCTGAGCATTGGCTGCCGGGTTGGAAGCAGCGGGGTCTTCGGCTGCTGGGATATTGGCTACTTGGTCCTCAGCTGCCTGGTCGGCATCGGCTTGGGCGTTGCCTGCCGGGATTGAAGCAGCGGAGTTGTCGGCTACCAGGCTGTTTTGGCCGTACCGACCTACCCTGGACCCAGGATAAGTACTACACCCTAATGGGGATGCAGTACCCTGTGGCGCCTGAAGCCTCAGGGACACCACATTACCACAACGCACTGTTTCATCTCTCTGTCACATTTTGACAGTGAGATGCTGTCACGGCCAGGTGGACGGGCAGACCCAGGAGGTGGATCCACTGGGCCGAACTCCTAGATGGTAGTAAAGAGTCCGGTAGCTGGAACACTATAAACAGCAGAACAGTCCGTGCACACGAGTATAGCGGAGAAGTCCCTGGGACCACGGAGTCACGGGTGGTAGTCCGGGTGACGCAGCTCAGGTTCGGAAGCCGAGATGATGTCAGGCGGGGTCCGGAACCTTTGGAGCGAGATGACGAGTCACCGCAGGGATCCGGGATGGTGCGGACTGTCAGGATGGCAGATGGACAGTGTTCGGGGTTCAGGATACGGCAGGACTGGATGGCGAGGCAGGCACGGCTCTACAAGAGAGAGAGGTGAGTATATGCACAGAGACACCAGGAGACCTGACTCCTAGCTTAGGAAACACGAAGATCAGGCCCCGCCCCCTTGGACAATAAACCCCTTTATACCCTGTACCTGATTAGCCTCATTTCCAGTTAATGGACGCTGGCCCTTTAAGAAAGGGTCAGTGACCGCGCGCGCGCCCTAATGCGCATGCGCGCGGCCCGGGTGCCAGAAGCCAGGGAAGGAAGCTGAGAGGAGGACGCAGGGGAGCCGGCTAGGGCCTGGGAAGCCGTCGGGCGCCGGGATCGGAGACCAGGGGGCCTGGGAAGGACGGGCACCGGAGGCTGGAGAGCGGGGAGCGTGGCAGGTGAGCCGGGGAGCGGGGCTGAGGACCCGGGGAGCGGAACAGAGGACCCGGGAAGGGGAGCCAAGGACCCGGGGAGCGTGACAGTACCCCCCCCCCACGCCCCCCACCCCGCAACCGGGACATGAAGGCACGGATCAGAGGAGTGCCCACGTTCTCCCTGGGCTCCCAGGACCTATCCTCAGGACCATACCCTTCCCAGTCCACCAGGAAGAACTGTCGACCTCGTACGGTCTTCATGGCCACGATATCCCTTACCGCATAGATGTCGTCATCGGCAATAGGTGGAGGAGCCGGACTGGCAGCAGCGGAGAAGGGACCAAGGACAACCGGCTTGAGCAGGGAGACGTGGAATGAGTTGGGTATCCTCATCGTGGCCGGGAGCTGTAGCTTGTAGGAGACCTCATTGATCTTGTTGAGGACTTTAAACGGCCCAATGTAGCGAGGACCCAGCTTGTATGATGGTATCTTCAGGCGGACGTACTGGGAAGCAAGCCAGACGAGATCTCCAGGAGAGAAACACGGAGGGTCCAGACGTTTTTTGTCTGCGTGTCTTTTCATCCGCAGGGAAGCACGCCCAAGGGACGCTTTGACAGAGTCCCAAATGGTTGCAAAGTCACGGGCTACTGTATCTGCAGCAGGGACATCCGAAGAAGGAGATACAGGCAATGGAATGGAAGGCTGAAGTCCGTAAACGACATGGAAGGGAGAGCTGGAGGACGACTCACTGATGTGGTGGTTGTGGGAGAATTCAGCCCAAGGAAGGAGAGCGGACCAGTCGTCGTGATGGGCGTTAACATAGTGACGTAAGAAAGAGGTCAAGATTTGATTGACCCTCTCTACCTGGCCATTAGACTGAGGATGGTATGCAGATGAAAAGTCCAGAGTCACTCCCAGATGTTTGCAGAGAGCTCTCCAGAAGCGGGAGGTGAACTGAGTTCCTCTGTCGGATACGATGTGTAATGGAAAGCCATGCAAGCGGAAGATGTGTTGTATATAAGCGTCCGCGAGTTCCTGAGCAGAGGGCAGTCCAGCCATAGGGACGAAATGGGCCATTTTAGAGAACCGATCCACCACGACCCATATGACTGTGTGTCCGGAGGACAATGGCAAGTCCGTAACAAAGTCCATTGCTATGTGTTGCCACGGAACTGAGGGTATCGGCAGAGGCAGAAGACGGCCATATGGGAGGTGTTTGGGCGTCTTGTTCCTGGCACAAGAGGAACAGGCGGATACAAAAGCAGCGACGTCCGTGCGAAGGGATGGCCACCAATAATGACGTACAATCGCACCCCATGTCTTTTTCTGACCAGCATGACCGGCTGTTTTCGAGGCATGACCCCAGTGTAACACTTTTTCCCTGTCTACCTCGGAGACGTAGGTCTTCCCGGGCGGTATCTGGGCCAGGGTGACAGGGGCCACCGGAATGATTTTACTAGGACAAATGATGGGTTGGGTAGTCTCTTCCTCCTGCTCCATGGGCATGAAAGACCTGGACAAGGCATCAGCGCGTACATTCTTGTCCGCGGGTCGGAAGTGAAGCTGGAAATCAAACCTGGCAAAGAATAGGGACCACCTGGCTTGCCGTGGGTTCAGACGCTGAGCGGACCGTAGGTATTCCAAGTTCTTGTGGTCCGTGTAAATAATCACGGGGTACACTGCCCCTTCCAGGAGGTAGCGCCATTCCTCCAAAGCCAGTTTGACTGCCAAGAGCTCTCGGTCACCGATGGTGTAGTTGCGTTCAGGCGCTGAGAAGCCCTTGGAGAAGAATCCGCAAGTCACCATCTTCCCGGAGGAGGACTTTTGCATGAGCACTGCTCCGGCTCCTGAGGAGGAGGCATCCACCTCCAAGGTGAACTGGCGGTTTAACTCCGGACGGTGGAGTACAGGAGAGGAAGCAAAAGCCCGCTTCAAAGAGCCAAACGCGGCGTCAGCCGCAGGTGACCAATCCTTTGGATTAGCCTCCTTCTTAGTCAAAGCGGAGAGAGGAGCAGTCAAGGCAGAGAAGTGAGGGATAAACTGGCGGTAGTAGTTGGCGAATCCCAGGAAGCGTTGGATTGCCTTCAGTCCAGAAGGGGGAGGCCAGTTGAGAATGGCGGAGACCTTCTTGGGATCCATCTGCAGTCCAGTATCAGAGATGATGTACCCCAGAAAGGGGAGAGAAGACTGCTCAAAGACACACTTCTCATACTTAGCGTACAGACGATTCTCTCTCAGTCTTTGTAGAACCAGCTGTACGTTTTCTCTGTGGGTTTGGAGGTCCGGAGAGAAGACAAGGATGTCATCTAGATACACTACCACACAGAAGTAGAGAAGGTCCCGGAACACGTCGTTCACCAGTTCTTGAAAGACGGCAGGAGCGTTACACAGGCCGAAGGGCATCACGCAGTATTCATAATGTCCATCGCGCGTATTGAACGCGGTTTTCCATTCGTCACCAGAGCGGATGCGTACCAGATTGTAAGCACCCCGAAGATCCAGCTTGGTGAACACACGAGCTCCTCTAAGCCGGTCAAACAATTCGGGAATGAGCGGCAGAGGGTACTTGTTTTTTACGGTGATTTGATTCAAACCCCGGTAGTCTATGCATGGGCGTAAGTCGCCCTCTTTCTTCTTGACAAAGAAGAAACCTGCTCCAGCAGGAGAGGAGGATCTCCGAATGAACCCCCTTGCCAGGCTCTCTGAGATGTAAGCAGACATGGCCCTTGTTTCGGCTGGAGATAAAGGATATATCCGTCCTCGTGGTGGTGTTGTTCCTGGGAGCAGGTCGATGGCACAATCGTATGGACGATGTGGCGGCAGTACCTCGGATTCCTTTTTATCAAAGACATCTGCAAAGGACCAATAGGCTGAGGGCAGCCCCGGTAGGTTCTCTGGAACCGGAGGTCGTCGGATGGGTTGTATGGACTTTAGGCACCTCTCATGACACGAAGAGCCCCATCGGGTGATTTCGCCAGTGCCCCAGGTAACTGATGGTTCGTGTGTCCGCAACCATGGAAGTCCCAGCAGGATCTGGTGGGACATGTGTGGGAGGACGTAGAAAGCGATGTTCTCGGTGTGAAGGGCACCGATACGCAGTTCGACCGGCCTGGTGATCCAGGAGATGGTGTCAGAGAGGGGTCTCCCATCCACCGAGGCAATCACTAGGGGCTTGTCGAGTGGAATAACAGGCACCCGGTACTTGTCCACCGTGGCCTGCTGGATGAAATTGCCTGCTGCCCCGGAATCGAGGTAGGCATCAGCCGTGAACCGCGTCTCTCCCGTTGTCACTTGCACTGTCCATGTAACCGGGTCAGAGAGAGTCCCAGCACCTAGGGTGGCCTCTCCTACCAACCCTAGGCTTTGGAGTTTCCCGGCCTCTCTGGACAGGAGCGTAGCAGGTGTGTGCCCTCACCGCAGTAAAAGCAGAGACCCTTGGCGAGCCGCTCTGCTCGGCGTTGTTCAGACTGACGCACTCGGTCGATCTGCATGGGCTCGTGGACGGGGGCCCCAGATGCCGTTGACTGCAGTACGGAGGGCTTCTGCGGAGGAGAGGAATGCCGTACCGGACGTCTCTCACGGGACACTTCCTTGGATCGCTCCTGAAAGCGAATGTCCACTCGAGTCGCTAGGGCAATCAGGGCATCCAGGGTGGTCGGTACGTCACGACCCGCCAGCTCGTCTTTAATTCGCCCTGAGAGTCCTTCCCAGAAGGCGGCGGTTAGGGCCTCGTTGTTCCACCCGAGTTCTGAGGCCAGGGTGCGAAACCGGATCGCGTATTGACCCACCGTCAGAGTCCCCTGACGTAACCGGAGAAGAGACGAAGCAGACGCGGAGGCGCGTCCGGGCTCATCAAAGGTACCACGGAATGCCTGCAGGAAGTCCTGGATGTTTGTGGTCACAGGATCCCCCTTCTCCCACAAGGGGTTCATCCACGCCAGTGCCTCACCCTCTAGATGGGACATGATGAAGGCGACCTTGGCTTGGTCGGAGGCAAACAAATGCGGCAGCTGCGTGAAATGGAGGGAGCATTGGTTTAAGAATCCCCTGCAGGTCTTGGGGTCTCCGGCGTACCGGGGTGGTGAAGCCAACCGAAGTCTGGTGGTATCTGAAGAAGTCGCCACAGGAGCTGGATCCGTGGATTGACTAGTGGAAGCCCGGGATGTTGGAGTCGTAACTGCCGCTTGTAGCGTGTTCAGGCGAGCGTCTACAGAAGACATGAATTGCAGCATGCGGGTCTGGACTTCACGCTGGCGTTGGAGTTCCTCCTGTACGGCTGCTAGTGCTGCAGCGGGATCCATGGCCTGATCTTACTGTCACGGCCAGGTGGACGGGCAGACCCAGGAGGTGGATCCACTGGGCCGAACTCCTAGATGGTAGTAAAGAGTCCGGTAGCTGGAACACTATAAACAGCAGAACAGTCCGTGCACACGAGTATAGCGGAGAAGTCCCTGGGACCACGGAGTCACGGGTGGTAGTCCGGGTGACGCAGCTCAGGTTCGGAAGCCGAGATGATGTCAGGCGGGGTCCGGAACCTTTGGAGCGAGATGACGAGTCACCGCAGGGATCCGGGATGGTGCGGACTGTCAGGATGGCAGATGGACAGTGTTCGGGGTTCAGGATACGGCAGGACTGGATGGCGAGGCAGGCACGGCTCTACAAGAGAGAGAGGTGAGTATATGCACAGAGACACCAGGAGACCTGACTCCTAGCTTAGGAAACACGAAGATCAGGCCCCGCCCCCTTGGACAATAAACCCCTTTATACCCTGTACCTGATTAGCCTCATTTCCAGTTAATGGACGCTGGCCCTTTAAGAAAGGGTCAGTGACCGCGCGCGCGCCCTAATGCGCATGCGCGCGGCCCGGGTGCCAGAAGCCAGGGAAGGAAGCTGAGAGGAGGACGCAGGGGAGCCGGCTAGGGCCTGGGAAGCCGTCGGGCGCCGGGATCGGAGACCAGGGGGCCTGGGAAGGACGGGCACCGGAGGCTGGAGAGCGGGGAGCGTGGCAGGTGAGCCGGGGAGCGGGGCTGAGGACCCGGGGAGCGGAACAGAGGACCCGGGAAGGGGAGCCAAGGACCCGGGGAGCGTGACAGATGCAAGATGTTAACAGGCGCAATTGGAACGTGACTCCACTAGTGCCTGATAGCCGTACATGTGAGCTGTTCTAATCAGCTGATATGTGCAGGGATCGCTGCAGACTGCTCGCGTCAGCTGGCGGGCATTAACCTGACACGATCCATGATGTACCCAGTACGTCACGTGTCAAGAAGAGGTTAAACTGCTGATCTACCCTGCTGCTAGTGCTTTGCATGAGCGATTTTTTTTAGTGCAGCCAGGAGCATTATAACTGATAGTTCCATCCACTTGTCAACTGAAAATGCTGATAGGTTGACTCCTATCAAATGTACAAAGCCTGGATTGATCCAGACTTTTCAACCCCATTAGATGACAGCAGGGGAGCCTAAAGCTAATTTAAAGGTTCCTTTTTTTCTGGTGTATTGCCATTCACCCCCTTCCACCCAACAAAGAATATATGGTTCATGGTTACTTACTTTTTCTTGTCCTCCTCCTCCACCATATCAACAGGGTCATCAAGCAGCACTTGCCTATGCATAAGTGCAAGGCCTGCCAAAAATGAGAAGGAGGGACTGCAATACACCCTGGAAGACTTGTAGAAGAGGGCCTCAGATAACATTTTTTGACAATTTTTAAGAAATGGGACTCCTAGACTTGTAAAGCCTGTGCACTAAGTTCAAGGGCTAAAAAACATTTACCCCTGAAGAGTATACATCTATATATGTAAGAGAAATGTAGAGGTCGGCCTCTTCCACATACTAAAAAATTTACAAGGGAGAGTGTCATACACATTCTGGAAAAATTAAGAGTGAGGGTCGAATGATGACATTCTAAAAACTATGAGGGTTGTCTATTTGCCCTCTAAAAATTAGAAGTGAAGGCCACCTGATGACCCTCTAAAGATTGGACGCAAGAGCCGCTTGATGAACTTCTAAAAATTTTGAGTGAAGGCTGCCTGTTCACAGTCTTAAAATTTTGAGCAAGGGTGCCTGACAACCCACTTAGGATTTTGAGTGTTGACCGCCTTCTTAAAATTTAAAGTGAGAGCTGCCTGATGACCCTCGGGAATCTCACTACCTAACAATTTTAATAGAATTTTTGTGAGGCCCTCCTTCATATCCAATACAGGGTGTATTGAAGTCCTTCTCCCATCTAATTTTTGTCATTTCTTTCACTGGCCACATAGGCTTTGTGAGATTCAGAGTCCTTCCTTCATAAATTAAACAGGATGAGTCTGACCATGTCACACACACCAAATGCCCAGATAAGGTAATAAAATGTTAAAATTACAGTTACCAGTGACTACGGAATTGAATAGGTTTATTTCACCCTCTAGTATGTCATCTACTGTAGACACCGTGTGCAGAATTATTAGGCAAGTTGTATTTTAGAAGATTTTATTTTACTATTAATCAACAACTATGTTCTTAATCAACCCAAAAGACTCATAAATATCAAAGCTTAATATTTTTGGAAGTTGGAGCGGGTTTTTTTAGATTTGGCTATCTTAGGAGGATATCTGTTTGTGCAGGTAACTATAACTGTGAAGAATTATTAGGCAACTTAATAAAAAACAAATATATTCCCATCTCACTTGTTTATTTCCACCAGGTAAACCAATATAACTGCACAAAATTTAGAAACAAACATTTCTGACATGCAAAAACAAAACCCCCAAAAATTAGTGACCAATATAGCCACCTTTCTTTATGATGACACTCAGCAGCCGACCATCCATAGATTCTGTCAGTTGCTTGATCTGTTTACGATCAACATTGCGTGCAGCAGCCACCACAGCCTCCAAGACACTGTTCCGAGAGGTGTACTGTTTTCCCTCCCTGTAGATCTTACATTTTATGAGGGACCACAGGTACTCTATGGGGTTCAGGTCGGGTGAACAAGGGGGTCATGTCATTATTTTTTCATCTTTTAGACTTTTACAAGCCAGCCACGTTGTGGAGTAGTTGGATGCATGTAATAGAGCATTGTCCTGCATAAAAATCATGTTTTTGTTGACCAATACTGACCAGTAGGTCTGGGAGTTGAGCTTCACTCTATCCTCAACCCGAAAAGGTCCCACAAGTTCATCTTTGATGATACCAGCCCATACCAGTACCCCACCTCCACCTTGCTGGCATCTGAGCCGGAGTGGAGCTCTCTGCCCTTTACTGATCCAGCCTCTGGCCCATCCATCTGGCCCATCAAGAGTCACTCTCATTTCAGCAGTCCATAAAACCTTTGAAAAATCAGTCTTAAGATATTACTTGGCCCAGTCTTGAAATTTTATCTTATGTTTCTTGTTCAAAGGTGGTGGTTTTTCAGCCTTCTTTACCTTGGCCATGTCCCTGAGTATGGCACACCTTGTGCTTTTTGATGCTCCAGTAACGTTGCAACTCTGAAATATGGCCAAACTGGTGGCAAATGGCATCTTGGCAGCTTCACGCTTGATTTTCCTCAATTCATGGGCAGTTATTTTGTGACTTTTTTTGCACAACATGCTTCTTGTGACCCTGTTGGCTTTTTGCCATGAAACGCTTGATTGTGCACCATGCCAGGTGATACCGATGCAAGACTCGCAAGAGTCATACACAAGTGGAATCATACCGCACTTTTTTCCCCCAAAACTGGGGGTAAAATGGGGGTGTATCTTACAGTGGCTTACCAGAGTGGCAGTGGTGGAGCGAGGTCATAGGAGGCAGGGTCGGCAATACTGAGGACTCGGAGAAGCAGAGGAGTGGCTCAGAAGTGTCACAGGGTGGGGTGTTTCGGTGGCGGGTGAATTGATTAGACTGCAGGCTCCGTTGAATCGCCCGCAGTTGACGCGATGGACTTCAAGAAATTGGCCACAAAATCCTATCTGTACACGCACCGCCTCCATGGCCACTTTTTTGAAGTCCATCTTGTCAACCTCGTGCGATTCAACGGAGTCTGCAGTCAGATCAATAGCACCCGGCTCCAAGACACCCCGTCCTGTAACCCCCCTGAGCCCCTCGAATGCAGTTACACCCTTGCAGCCCGCTGGCAGATCAATGGTGCACGCAGTCACCACGACACCTCCAAGCCCGCAGTATCGCCGCCCCTCCTGAGTTGCAACATCCCGTCCTCTGAGCCCACAGCATCACTGACCCTATTATAAGACGGACCCTCATGTTCATTGTTAACACTAAAAATTATTTTTACCTATTTTCCCCGTCTAAATTTGGGGTGCGTCCTATAACCTTATAAAACGAAAAATAACGTATGTACATACATACACTATATATACAGAACAGATCAAAAGTTTGGACACACCTTCTCATTCAAAGAGTTTTCTTTATTTTCATGACTCTAAAAATTGTGGTTTCACATTGAAGGCATCAAAACTATGAATTAAAACATGTGGAATGAAATATTTAACAAAAAGCTGTGAAACAACTGAAAATATGTCTTATATTCTAGGTTCATCAAAGTAGCCACCTTTTGCTTTCATTACTGCTTTGCACACTCTTGGCATTCTCTTGATGAGCTTCAAGAGGTAGTCACTGGAAATGGTTTTCCAACAGTCTTGAAGGAGTTCCCAGAGATGCTTAGCACTTGTTGGCCCTTTTGCCTTCACTCTGCAGTCCAGCTCACCCCAAACCATCTCGATTGGGTTCAGGTCGGGTGACAGTGGAGACCAGGTCATCTGACGTAGTACCCCATCACTCTCCTTCTTAGTCAAATAGCCCTTACAGAGCCTGGAGGTGTGTTTGGGGTCATTGTCCTGTTGAAAAATAAATGATGTTCCAACTAAACGCAAACCGGATGGAATAGCATGCCGCTGCAAGATGCTGTGGTAGCCATGCTAGTTCATTATGCCTTCAATTTTGAATAAATCCCCAACAGTGTCACCAGCAAAGCACCCCCACACCATCACACCTCCTCCTCCATGCTTCATGGTGGGAACCAGGCATGTAGAGTCCATCTGTTCACCTTTTCTACAAAGACACGGTGGTTGGATCCAAAGATCTCAAATTTGGACTCATCAGACCAAAGGACAGATTTCCATTGGTCTACTGTCCATTCCTTGTGTTCTTTAGCCCAAACAAGTCACTTCTGCTTGTTGCCTGTCCTTAGCAGTGGTTTCCTAGCAGCTATGTTACCATGAAGGCCTGCTGCACAATGTCTCCTCTTAATAGTTGTTCTAGAGATGAGAAGGTGTGTCCAAACTTTTGGTCTGTACTGTATATGTGACGTCCTGGACTAGCCAGGTAGTCACATACATAGCAACACACACACCCCCACCCTAGGCAGTCACACCAGCCAAACCAAAAACCCTTGTTGCCTCCCTCCAGAGTCTGATGTCCACACCAGGTGGAGCGGAGCCAGGCGGTTGGCCCCACCCACCGAGGAGTTCACAGGCCTGGAGGCGGGAAAAGTGACAGTTTAGTCTTGGAGGTGAAAGTGAGAGGAGTGAACACTTGAGGTGTCTGGGTTGGAGCCCAGACACTGACAGCAAGGTTGGCAGATGGTGGTGGCCATCTGCAGGAGTTGGTGGAACTCCACAGAGCCGTAAGGACCAAGGTCGGGCATCGGCCCGCCGGTACCGGATCGGGGAACGGAGTGAAGCTAAGCACACAGGCAGGGCCATCGGACCCCGACCAGGCTTGGAGCCGCCGTCAATAGTCAAATCCGAATGTGACAGGAACCCCAGGAGTTTCTCAACTACTAAGTCCCGATTGAAGGCAACCGTCCACCCAGAGAGGATATACAGCGACCCCATAGGCTAGAGATCCAAGGGCCAGCGCCTGCGGGCAAAACAGGCTCCTACATCACCTATACGCTGGGGAGCGGATTACCGGTGGGCAACCACAGGCGTCAAGAACATTCTCAAAGGTGCAGGGAAAGACAGCCACCATCAGCCGTCCGGGGAGCGCACAACAACAACACTGCAGCCGGCTGCGGGAACCATTCATCTGGCCGTTTTGGTTTACCTATGACTCTGTCAGTGATTGTCTGCTGCGCAGTCCCTGCACCCCAGCCATCCAGCCTCCCCGTATCACCATCGGGCCCCGGATCACCAACCCCTGCCCACGGAGGGGACAACATCTCAGCTGCACCCTACCATCTCTCCCGGGATTCCCGTTACCAGCAGCGGTGGTGCCATTATCACCACGACCCATGGGTGGCCTCACGAACAATCTCCCTAAACATACCATCCCCATTTCACTCACGGGTGAGGAGCGCTGCTCGAGTCCCCGGGTCCGATCCACCGCTCGAGCCACCGAGCAGCAGCAGCAGAAGCTCCGGACCAGAGCGAGGCGAGCGCGTCCCCTCCGCCCGTGACAACTTGGCGTCACGAACAGGATCGAGCCGATCTACTTACCAGTAGAAGTGCGCCTTGCAGTCTCCGCCAGCGGCGTCCGGCCGAAAAATTGAAAGCGCCGCCATCTTTGGCGCAAAGATTTCCCGCTCGAGCGTCTTCCCCGAGCAGGGAAGGCGCGAAAGTGAAGCCCCGCCCCCAACAAGCGGAAGTGCTAGAAAGAACCAAGGGGGGGTGGATGAAGAATGGTGGCATGTAACTAATGCTGCAGCGTGCAGGGACGCCAGGACTCTGCCGAAACACGTTCCTGGATCCAGCTGCAAGATGTGCCAGGAGCTCCAGGCCCAAATCCACTTCATGCTGGCGAAGTGGACGTCGGAGATGAAGGGCCTGGGCACAACCGTTTGGGCATCCAGAGTGGAGGTGGTCTCAGAGAAGCGGGTAAGTGACCCACGCCCCTATGTCCCCGAGGGACCGGTCGATACGGCTGAGGGGCCCGGCCTGCTGCCGTCCACCACGCTACCTCCCTCACTGCCCATGCCCGCGGCCAACGCCCCGACCGACCCGTTATTCCTGCCACCAGTAGCGGAGCCCTCAGCATCTGTGGGAGAGGGCCAAGACCTGGGGCCCCTGGGCCTTACCTTTGTCATCGCCCTGGCACCCGTCCCGGCTTCCATCCCGGCGGCGACGGAGATGACGACGGCCCCGGCAGTCCACCCGGCTGCAGCGGAGGCGATCCTCGACCAGAGGCCAGCACCGCAAGTCCCATCGACCGCTCCCAGACCCCGGGCCTGAGGCACGGCGGGGATGCAGCTGCCAGGAGGCAGAGCAGGCCACGTCACAGCAGGGTCCCTCATTACCGAAGGTACCGGTCGTAGCCAGCACGGAGGGACTCTGTCTGGGCCCATCCCCCATATACCGCTTGAACCGGAGCAAGCAGAAGGTCCTCCATACCGGGAGCGGCAGCGATGACAGCTGTGCCGTGGGATTGCTGTTTAAAGATGAGGAAAAGAGAAGTTGTTGTCCCCGCAGGGACTCTCTGTGTTTTTACCGCCCACATGAGAAACTGCTCATGCACATGGCCGAGAACTGGCAGGCCACCCACGAACTTGTGGGTTTGTAAATAGTTTGGTGAGCTGGTTTCCGTCCATGCCGCCTCCGGAGAGGCAGATTGGGGGAAGGACCGGCAGCAGAGCAGGGTGGGGCCCGGCCACCACCAGGACCGGTGGCCATCCTCCGGGGGTCAGGGGTCCCCCATGGACGTGGGGTCCGCTGAAGTGACAGCCGAGTGCGAGACACCATACCCGTTCCCGCTCGGGTAACCTGGACCAGGACTGGGGTAAAGGGGTGCTGCCCGTTTCTTAGGGGCAGCATCAAGGATCAGGTTATTTGGGTGGGAGAGCGGATGACCATGAACCCGTCCGTCAGTAATAAAAATGTTTGAAACGTTAAAAGTAATGCACCTCCCGTAGGGGAAGACTTGAAAGTATGCTTATGTTTTATGCTTTACCGTTTTACCATGTTATTTATATTTTTACAGTTTTGAAAAATAAAACCGGTGATAGATGGGTAGCCCGCGGACGGTCTGCATTTTACCAAGGGGGAATGTGATGCCCTGGACTAGCCAGGTAGTCACATACATAGCAACACACAAACCCCCACCCTAGGCAGTCACACCAGCCAAACCAAAAACCCTTGTTGCCTCCCTCCAGAGTCTGATGTCCACACCAGGTGGGGCGGAGCCAGGTGGTTGGCCCCACCCACCGAGGAGTTCACAGGCCTGGAGGCGGGAAAAGTGACAGTTCAGTCTTGGAGGTGAAAGTGAGAGGAGTGAACACTTGAGGTGTCTGGGTTGGAGCCAAGACACTGACAGCAAGGTTGGCAGATGGTGCCGTCTGCAGGAGTTGGTGGAACTCCGCAGAGCTGTAAGGATCGGGGTCGGGCGTCGGCCCGCCGGTACCGGACCGTGGAATGGAGTGAAGCTAAGCACACAGGCAGGGCCATCGGACCCCGACCAGGCTTGGAGCCGCCGTCAATAGTCAATTCCGAATGTGACAGGAACCCCAGGGGTTTCTCAACTACTAAGTCCCGATTGAAGGCAACCGTCCACCCAGAGAGGATATACAGCCACCGCCACAGGCTAGAGATCCAAGGGCCAGCGCCTGCGGGCAAAACGGGCTCCTACGGCACCTATACGCCGGGGAGCGGACTACCGGTGGGCAACCACAGGAGTCAAGAACATTCTCAAAGGTGCAGGGAAAGACAGCCACCATCAGCCGTCCGGGGAGAGCACAACAACAACACTGCAGCCGGCTGCGGGACCCTTCCATCCGGCCGTTTTGGTTTACCTACGACTCTGTCAGTGATTGTCTGAGTGAGTACACCAGTGCCGTCCGGCACCGCGCCGCACAGTCCCTGCACCCCAGCCATCCAGCCTCCCCGTATCACCATCGGGCCCCGGGATCACCAACCCCTGCCCACGGAGGAGACAACATCTCAGCTGCACCCTACCATCTCTCCCAGGATCCCCGTTACCAGCAGTGGTTGTGCCATTATCACCACGACCCGTGGTTGGCGTCACGAACGATCTCCCTAAACATACCATCCCCATTTCACTCACGGGTGAGGAGCGCCGCTCGAGTCCCCGGGTCCGGTCCACCGCTCGAGCCACTGAGCAGCAGCAGCAGAAGCCCCGGACCAGAGCGTGGCGAGCGCGTCCCCTCCGCCCGCGACATATATATATCAGTTTCCAATATGAAGCACATTTCGAATGCTTTTTTTTTCCAATCCACTTTTCCATGTTTCTGTAATGGAAAGGCTCATAAATTTGCAGCCGTGTTTTCACGTGGAACGATTGTTCTATCCTTAACATGGACTTTACGCTAAAGCACAATATGCAGCAATACTGAGAACAAAGCTCCGTTATATAGAAAATATCTCTATAAACTGTGCGTTTAATGATTTATTATTGCAGAACGTTGGAAGTTGACATGGCACAAAGTAGGGCAGTGAGATTCCTATGAATTGCGTTAAATGACACATTGTTACTGCCAGGACTTTTTCCTCTATTGGTATGAGGGGGGTCAATGTACGTGTAAAACATAGAAGGACAAGGTTTTCAAGCTCTTTCCTGCTGATGACAATTATACTAAGCTTGGCAGAGATCCCAGAAACCTGCCATTTTGGCAACTGCCTCCTCCCCTTCCACCCCCTCTGCTCCGGGCCCGCTCCAAGAAGCCAGCATCCTAAGAGGATCACTTGGTGCCATGCCCAGGAAATGACAAACAGAAAAGGTCACACATACTCCAAAAAGATATAGTGCTTGGCAAGTTTAATTGACATTGTGCAGCTTTTCAGCCATCCCTGCAGGCGTGCCAGCTTTTAACAGATGCAAGAAAAGAACATCTTAAAAAATAAGGTTGGGGGGGGTGATATACAAAGAAATACATTTTAAGTTATGATCATTTACTGTATTTGTCGCGAGCGGGGAGGAGGGTGTCAGCACACCGCGCTCACCCCTTCTGCTCGGGTCCGGCAGTTGCTCCTGGTGGCTCGAGCTGCGGGCCGGATCCCGGGGTGTCTCGAGCGACACTCCTCGCCCGTGAGTGAAAAGGGGGTGTTTGTTGGGATTATAGTTCGTGACGCCACCCACGGTTGTGGTGATGGCACCACCGCTGCTCAGTGTGGGGGTCCCGGGGATGGTGATGGGAGCAGCCAGGTGTTGTGTTGCCCCTCCGTGGGTAGGGGTTGGAGATCCCGGGGCCCGGTGAAGAGATGCGAGGTGTAGGGCCTGGAGGGCGCAGGGACGCGGGGGCAGCGCTGTGCCTTGCGGCACTATGGTACTCACTCAGCCTGACACGGACACAGTTTGTACGGTAAACCAACGGCTGGTAGGACGGTCCCACAGACGGCTGCACCTGCACTCCCGGTAGGTGACGGTGACTTCTCTCTTCCTTGCACCTGTGTGGTCTGGTGGTATCGGTGTATTCCCTCCGGTTACCCGCTCCCCGACTGCAATCTGGGCCGGAGGAGCTCTACACTTTGCCCGCAGGCGCTGGCCCTGGGGAAACTTGTGCCTTGGCGGTGGCGGTGTCTCCCCGTTAATGGTCGGGCTGTTGCCGTCAATCGGGACTTTGTTGCTGGGGGATCTGCGTCCCCTTCGCTGACGGATTCGGCAAATTGGGCGACTCCTAGCCTTGCCGGGGTCCGAGAGGCCCCTGCCCTGGTGCTGACTGTCCTTCGGAACACTGCTCCAGACCACCGGGCACACAGCCAACGGGGTCCTTCCAGGAACTTCCGAACTGTCCCACTCCGGACAGTCACCGCCGTCGCTGACCTTGCTGTTCTAGCCCTACACACAGCTGGGCTCTCAGGCTTTGCACACTCTCTGCGCTGTCTCCACTTCTTGCTTTCCTCCTTTTTCACTTTCCTTTCCTTCGCTTTCACTTCTTGTTGTTTACTCTAGCCCTCAGCTAGACTGCACTCTTCCCCTGCCCGGGGCTATCTCTGTTGTTACTCCTTCCACTTCCTCCTCCTGGACTCAACTCTGTCTTCACTCTTGCCCTTCCTGGGCTAATCTGCCTGGTTTACTTCCTGCCTCCAGAGTCCTGAGCTCCTAGGTGGGCGGAGCCAACCGCCTGGCCCACCCCCTGGTGTGCATCATAGACTCCTGGAGGGAGGCAACAAGGATTTCTGGTTAGCAGGTGTGCCTACCTGGAGTGTGGGGTGTAGTGGTGTTGTTATCTGTGTCCCCTGGCTTGCCCAGGGCGACACATTCCCCCTTAGCAAAATGCAGACCGTCCGCGGGCTGCCGTCCTACACCGGTTTTATTTTTCTGTAAAAGGGGATAACAAGGGTTAATCAAACATAAATAACATTTTTAATCAACTCTTCCCAAGACGGGAGGCACATTTTACTTTTAACGTTTCAACGGTGTACGGTCACGGTTTCCGCTCTCTCCCACCCAAGCAACCTGGCCCTGATGCTGCCCCTAAAACCCAGGCAGCACCCCTTGACCCACAGTCCAGCACACGGTACCCGAGCGGGATCTGTCCTTCCCTCCAGAGGGTAGCCACCGGTCCCTTTGGTGGCTGGGCCCTGGCCTGCTCTGCTCAGGGCCCTCCCTCCAACCTGCCTCTCCGGAGGCGGCATTGCGGAAACGGTAACGGTACCCAACATATTTACAAGCCACTAACGTTTGTGGTTGCCCTGCAGAGTTCACGGGCTTGTCCATGGCTAGTTCCCATGCATTTTTAAACTTTAAACGGTCCCCACGGGGACAACGGTGCCGGCTCCTGCCGGTGGCAAATCACTGCAGCAAATCAGGTAACAAACTCGGGTAATCATCTTTCATCATTGCAGAATTTTCAAAAACTTTCAAACAAATAACTCAGTGGTGGTCCCAACGGGGGACGGTGCAGCGGGCATCCGCTGCCCTACTGGGTGTTTTCGTCCTCCTCACCCGGCTCGGGGCGGAAGGACACGGCCACCAGCCCCTCCAGTGCATGGCAAGCACGGCGCGGAAGGGCCGCCCGATACCCGTTGCCTCCGGTTCGGGGAATATAAGTGGCCTCCATGCCGGTCAGGGCAACGACCTCCTCCTCTTCTTCCGACACAGGCGCAGTGTCAGGCCCGGAGTCGCTATCTTCTGCCCCTGCCGCAGTCACAGAGGGAGGCGCACCCGATGGGCCAGGTGCGGTGCAGCACGCGAGTGCGTAGGACGGAGGTAACACAGGAGCCAGGGGCAGGCCGGGCCCCTCAGCCGCAGCGACCGGTCCCTCGGGGACACAGGGGCGTGGGTCATTCTCCAGCTCCTCCATCACAGCCTCCACTCCATACACTCGGGCCACAGCAACTAGCGCTTCCACCTCCGCGGCCCACTGCTCCATCAACCCGTCAATCTGACTCCGATAGTGGCGGCAGATCCCCGCCGCCCGGGCCCTTAGCCATGCCGCTGTTCCGGACACCGGCTCGGTAGTCTCTGCCGGACTAGGTGTAGCGGACATTTTCCATTAGGGTCAACGGACCGGGGGAGTCCCAGTGTGTTTGTCGCGACGCCACACTTACATGCGTCCAGCCGCCATCGCGTCCCCCTTAGCTCTTTCCGGCCCCTCCTCTCTCGGGGCGGGGTTTTGGCCTTCGCGCCTCTACTGCTCGAGAAGACGCTCGAGCGGGAACTTTTCGCGCCAAAGATGGCGGCTTCTGAAATTTTTCTGCCGGATGCCTCCGGCGGTAACAAGGCGCACCTCTACCTGACGGCAGAGCGGTAAGATCCTGTTCGTGACGCCAAGTTGTCGCGGGCGGGGAGGAGGGTGTCAGCACACCGCGCTCACCCCTTCTGCTCGGGTCCGGCAGTTGCTCCTGGTGGCTCGAGCTGCGGGCCGGATCCCGGGGTGTCTCGAGCGACACTCCTCGCCCGTGAGTGAAAAGGGGGTGTTTGTTGGGATTATAGTTCGTGACGCCACCCACGGTTGTGGTGATGGCACCACCGCTGCTCAGTGTGGGGGTCCCGGGGATGGTGATGGGAGCAGCCAGGTGTTGTGTTGCCCCTCCGTGGGTAGGGGTTGGAGATCCCGGGGCCCGGTGAAGAGATGCGAGGTGTAGGGCCTGGAGGGCGCAGGGACGCGGGGGCAGCGCTGTGCCTTGCGGCACTATGGTACTCACTCAGCCTGACACGGACACAGTTTGTACGGTAAACCAACGGCTGGTAGGACGGTCCCACAGACGGCTGCACCTGCACTCCCGGTAGGTGACGGTGACTTCTCTCTTCCTTGCACCTGTGTGGTCTGGTGGTATCGGTGTATTCCCTCCGGTTACCCGCTCCCCGACTGCAATCTGGGCCGGAGGAGCTCTACACTTTGCCCGCAGGCGCTGGCCCTGGGGAAACTTGTGCCTTGGCGGTGGCGGTGTCTCCCCGTTAATGGTCGGGCTGTTGCCGTCAATCGGGACTTTGTTGCTGGGGGATCTGCGTCCCCTTCGCTGACGGATTCGGCAAATTGGGCGACTCCTAGCCTTGCCGGGGTCCGAGAGGCCCCTGCCCTGGTGCTGACTGTCCTTCGGAACACTGCTCCAGACCACCGGGCACACAGCCAACGGGGTCCTTCCAGGAACTTCCGAACTGTCCCACTCCGGACAGTCACCGCCGTCGCTGACCTTGCTGTTCTAGCCCTACACACAGCTGGGCTCTCAGGCTTTGCACACTCTCTGCGCTGTCTCCACTTCTTGCTTTCCTCCTTTTTCACTTTCCTTTCCTTCGCTTTCACTTCTTGTTGTTTACTCTAGCCCTCAGCTAGACTGCACTCTTCCCCTGCCCGGGGCTATCTCTGTTGTTACTCCTTCCACTTCCTCCTCCTGGACTCAACTCTGTCTTCACTCTTGCCCTTCCTGGGCTAATCTGCCTGGTTTACTTCCTGCCTCCAGAGTCCTGAGCTCCTAGGTGGGCGGAGCCAACCGCCTGGCCCACCCCCTGGTGTGCATCATAGACTCCTGGAGGGAGGCAACAAGGATTTCTGGTTAGCAGGTGTGCCTACCTGGAGTGTGGGGTGTAGTGGTGTTGTTATCTGTGTCCCCTGGCTTGCCCAGGGCGACACATATTTATATTTGGTCACTATATTTTTCTTCTAATCATTGGCCTATATTGCATGTTTATATTTGTTTCTATTTAGTTGCAGATATAGCAAAACTCAAAAATTAAAATGTGGGAAAACTTTCTATCATTCTTATATAACCGGTAGTATAGACCGCCATACTTATATCCCCTTCCAATCCTTTGCTTCTATTTATAGTGAACAAATGGAAAAAAGTAATTTCGGGAGCAAATTCAATTTTTTTTCCTTCCCTCCATTATTGAAAGAGATGCTTCTCATGGATCCAAGACCATACACACTGTCCTCCATCTGCATCCTCTGTTACTTCTGTAATGTGACGCACAACTATATCATCATTCTCTTGAGCTATCTATCCTGACTAAGGCAACGAGATGCCACCTTTGACGTCAGGCAGTTGGCGCCTCGCTTCTAGTCTGAACTATACCACTCTGCGAGTTCTGCATTAGGACTCTCTCTCAAACACAGCTCTTCTGCCTAGTCAAATCGGTTATACAGCTTCGCCGGACTCTGTGGCACACTCAGCTTTGACTTTGAGTCAACTCTACTGTATCGTTGCATCATTTTTGCATTAAATCCTTCGTAAAATGCAACTCTACTGTCACACGGTGTCTGTTCAAAACTTGCCGAGTGTCAGAACTACTCACGCTGCTGACATGGTAGAGCCAAACAATCCACACGATGCTGCTTCTGAGTTGTACAGACAAGCTCGGGCATTAACCAGATGTGCTCTTGTTAGCACAAATTAGCTCCTGCAAGGCCGATTACTATCTTCTGGATTGCTACTTGAGTCACATGTTGTAGGAGACCTATAACAGTCACTTCCTCCCTTTTTAAGATGGTGCAGCCTGTTCTCCCATTCCGATAATAGCTTTATGCGATCCCAGTCTTTAGGGTACTTTACACACAACGATATCGCTAACAATATATCGTCGGCGTCATGGTGTTCGTGACGCACAACCGGCACCATTAGTGATATCATTGTGTGTGGCTAAAAGGAGCGACGATCAACGATCGCAAAAATGTCAAAAATCGTTGATCGTTGACACGTCGTTCCTTATCATAATATCGTTGATGGTGCATGCCACCGCAGGAACGACAAACATCTCCTTACCTTCGTCCACCAGCAATGAGGAAGGAAGGAGGTGGGCGGCATGATCCAGCCGCTCATCTTCGCCCCCCCTCTGCTATTGGGCGGCCGCTTAGTGACACCGCTGTGACGCCGCACGAACCTCCCCCTTAGGGTGGCTTTGCACATTGCAACATCGCACGTGCGATGTCGGTGGGGTCAAATAGAAAGTGATGCACATCCGGCGTCACTTTCGACATCGTAGTGTGTAAAGCCTAGATGATATGATTAACGAGCGCAAAAGCGTCGTTATCGTATCATCGGTGCAGGCTCCGACTTTTTCATAATTACGCTGCCGTGACAGGTAGGATGTTGTTCCTCGTTCCTGCGGCCGCACACATCGCTGTGTGTGAAGCCGCAGGAGCGAGGAACATCAGCTTACCTGCCGCCGCTGGCAATGCGGAAGGAAGAAGGTGGGTGGGATGTTTACATCCTGCTCATCTCCGCCCCTCCGCTCCTATTGGCCGCCTGCCGTATGACGTCGCTATGACGCCGCATGACCCGCCCCCTTAGGAAGGAGGCGGGTCGCCGGCCAGAGCGACGGTCGCAGGGCAGGTGAGTGCATGTGAAGCTGGCGTAGCGATAATGTTCGCTACGCCAGCTATCACAAGATATCGTACCTGCGACGGGGGCGGGGACTATAGCGTGCGACATCGCAGCATCGGCTTGCGATGTCGCAACGTGCAAAGCCCGCCTTAAAGGAGAGATTGTTCGGTGTCTCCAGCGACATCGCTAAGCAGGTATGTGCGTGTGATGCTGCCGTAGCAATATTTTTCTCTACGGCAGCGATCACTCCCATGACGAAACAGCGACATGGGCGGGTGATATCGCGTACGACATCGCTAGCTATCGCTAGCGATGTCGCAGCGTGTAAAGCACCCTTTTGTGCTTTGATATCCTGTTGCTGGTGAATATCTGTGTGCTGTTTCGTGTGTTGTGGAAATTCCATTGGTGTCTGATTATTTCCTCCCTTCCTTTAGTTTCCTCCTAATCAGGTATTGTTTATACCTCTGTGAGTTTGTGTTTTGGTTCTTCCCCCATCTGTTTATTTGTGTGGGATTATTCACTCTTTTCCCAGCCCTCTCCTTGGTGTCACTAGATTAGGGTTCTTCAGGAGCTAGGGCAAGGAAGACAGCCCAAACATCATCATTGGGATCAGGGGCATCTAGTGTTTCCCTAGTCTGAGGGCTAGTTTAGGCTCCCCTGCTCCTGGTGATCCTGTAACATCCCGTGACATCTACTATATCGCTAAGTCTACTTTATTTTCTTCAAGATTACAACTCCTCTACATCTTATTGTTGCTTCAACTCTTCTTTATCAAAGACAGAAATAGACTACAAAAATGGATCACCTTAACAATATTAAACTACTGACCACACAATAGATGAAAACATATAAAAGCCAAAGGTAAAATAGAAAACACCAGAGTCACAATTTATGTTTATCTCTGCTGTTACAGAGTTGTCATTGGTGCCTGTTCTGGAAGTCAGTGTTTTCCTGAGCATGGCCAGTAAGAGGAGCCTATCCCTCTGTGCCTTGTTTCCGAGATCACGGCACCTTATCGTGGTGTCATTTCCATTAATTCGGTTATAGTTCTGCTCTGCACTGTGTTTGCTGGTGCCTGTAGGTTTGCCTGATCCTACCCTGCCTGATCCTACCCGTCTACCTTGTCCTTCCTCCCTGCCCCCATCCTCCCTCTTCGGCCCCTTCTCTGTTGTTCTGTCTCTGTGTTCCCCCACTACTACCTGCTCTCCTGGCTCCTGACCTTGGCTTGTTACTGACTCATGTATAGTTCTCCTCCGGCCCCTGACGATACCTCTCGGTGTCTGACTCTGCCTCCTCCCTGTACTGCGTGATCTCTTGGCTCTGACTTTGACTCGCAGGACTTTCCCCGATGGATCCAACGGTGGAGCTAGTGACACCTAGCAGAGTCATCACCACCCTGCCTATACCAGGAGTTTCAGCTCCCCCTGCTGGTATATTACAACCAGGATCATCTTGTAATGAAGCTGATGTCTCCCTATCAGAATAACAAGTACATGGGAACAATATGTGCCAAAACGTTAAGCATGCAAAAAAGATCACACTGGTAAATCACATGAGATAGTGTACGTTCAAGAAGGAAGTACAAGTAAACATAGCCATAAAGATACATGATGAATAATACGGAAAAACCTGAAAATGAACAGAACCTGTGCACCAATGGGAAAGTGATGGCTGCTGTTGGTCAAATGCAAAGTAGTAAAGGACATAGAGGTGTACCCATGATTTACGATAGGGAATGTACTTTTCCTTATCAGTATATATGATTCTGCCCGTCACATTGTTGTCCAGCTACAGCAGACGCCATACTTTCTTCTATGTAACCCAAGGGGTTTGAGGGGCCACCTTATTAGGTGAAACACAACAGGAATCACTTGGAATAAATTATGTGTGAAAAAATTGTTGTTGTGCTCATCTTTTACGGCAAGTGACAATACAAATTTGCCAGATTTGGCAGATGCCACTTTCGTTAGCAGGTCACAGGGACAGTATGGTATTACCCTTTCGAAAGGTTTGCCAACTTGACTTTTCTTTCTGGACAGCGTACCAAAAAAATCACGGATGCATAATTTTTTTTTTATGGACACACTGGCAAACTATATTAAATTATTAACATTAAAGGGGATATATGTATACAGCCCATGGTTCTGATATGAAGACATCAGCTGCATTCACTGTAAACTATAAAATGATTTGTATAAGTTTCTTCAGCTTCAAAAAAAGTCATGGACACCTTACTTTTTTTTACGAACAGGTTAAAAAAGTGCCCTATTTTTTGGATTGTCCAGGAATTTCTGGATGTTTGGCAAGCCAGCCTTTTTCCCCGGTATAAAGACACTTCCTTCACTACAGAGGTCCCTGGGTTGTATACACAGAGCAGCGGCTGACCAGTGGAGTGAATTGAGGTAAAAATGGTCACCAGGCCAAATCAATATCAAAAGGACAGTGACTATGACAAAAATTATTAGCCAAATATGTAGACAAGGGAATATCTGGGGTCAAGCAGAAATATTAGGCAAAAAAGGTGTAAACAATCCACGGTCAAAATCAATTAGGCATTAAAAGGAATAATCAGCAGAGAAGAGGGTTCAGAACATGAAGGATCAATGGTTTTATCCAACATGAAGGGTCATAAGAGCAGAGAATTCAGTTCAATAACAAGTGACCGGTAGGATATGGGGATTTACATGGGACATTGTGCACACTTATTGGCTATCAAACCCTGTACCCAACCCATCCCATCCTGCCCAATAGGTCCTGCTACTGTCGCGGGCGGGGAGGGAGCCGTCGCTGCTGCGCTCTCGCTGGCACTCGGGTCCGGCGCTGCTGCTGCTCGGTGGCTCGAGCGGTGGGCCGGATCCGGGGACTCACGCGGCGCTCCTCGCCCGTGAGTGAAAGGGGTGGTTTGGTTTGGGGATTTGGTCAGTAACGCCACCCACGGTTTGTGGTGAAGGTGGGCACCACCGCTGCTGGTGATGGGGATCCCGGGAGCGTTGTTAGGGAGCAGCTGAGATGTTTTCTCCCTCCGTGGGTAGGGGGGTTGGTGGTCTCGGGGCCCGGTTGAGGTGACGGGGAAGCAGGGCTGGCAAGGTGCAGGGCCGCTTGGACTGCGCAGCGCAGTGCCGGTCAGCACGGTAGTACTCACTCAGCCACAAATGGATGCACAGTCTCTGGTAAAACAAACGGCTGGATGGACGGGTCCCGCAGCTGGCTGCTGTGGCTTCTCCCGGACGGTTGGTGGTGGCTGCCTTTCCCTGCACCTTTTGTGTGTTTTTGGTCCCGATGGCTTCCCACCGGTAACCCCCTCCCCAGCGTGTATATGGGCTGGAGGAGTCCTTTTGCCCGCAGGCTCTGGCCCTGGGAACTCTGGGAACTCTAGCTGTGGCGGTAGCTGTATTTCCCTTGTGCTGTTTGGACGGTTGCCTTCAATCGGGTCTTGGCTGTTTGGAAACCCGAGGGGTTCCGGTCACTAACGGATTTGACCTGTTTAACGGCGACTCCAAGCCAGGTCGGGGTCCACAGGCCCTGCCGGTTTGTGCTGGCTTCACTTCGCTCCCCGGTTTGGTACCGACGGGCCACCGCCCGTCCCCGGTCCTACGGTTCCGCGTCGATCTGCCTCTCCTGCAAATGGCCACCACCGTCTGCCAACCTTGCTCTCGGTGCCCGGGCCACGTACCCGGACACGGTCAGTTTGCTCCTCTACTACCACTTCCTTAACTGATCTGACTTCCTTTTCCCGCCTCCAGGACTGTGAACTCCTCAGTGGGTGGGGCCAACCGCCTGGCTCCACCCCACCTGGTGTGGAAATCAGCCCCTGGAAGGAGGCAACAAGGATTTGTGTCTGGCTGATGTGCCTATCTCGGGGTGGGGGGGTGTTGTGTTGTAGTCCCTGTGACGACCTGGCTAGTCCAGAGCGCCACACTACAGTCTCTAGCAATTGGCCTGTCACCAGGCCTAGTATAAATGTATGTTACACCAAAACATAATTTGAGAAAGCAACTCTCAAAGAGAGGAAAATGGCGGCATCTGAAGGCAGAGGCAGAGCCGGAATCCGGACAGGTGAGGATGTACTGTCGTTAATTTTGGTAAAATTTTCATAATGACTAAAAGCTTTTATATGTTTGTAGGAAGCTTTGACTTTACTACGACAGATGTTGGAAATGGTCTTTAACTTAATGATCAGTTTAATAATCACAGGGGAGGTTGTAGTTGAAGTGGAAGTGTAGTGATAGTGATAAAGGTAAAGATAGTGGTAGAGTAATGGATTCCATACAGATCTTCTCAGCTTGCTTGAATAAAGTTGGAAAAAGATTAAAAAAAAAAGTCAATGTATTTGTAATACAATCTGTCAGTGATAAAGGGATTGTCTAATCTAAAAGGGTATTCTGCTTGGAAGAATCTATCATCTATCCACAGGAAAAGTGATAACGTCTCTATCGTTTGGGGTCCCACAAGTGGGTATTTTTATGGAATTGGATACAATGAAGTAGTATTGAGGATGCTCGAGCATGACTCCATTTATTCTCATTGACTGATAGACTGATAGAGTACTAATTGGTTTTCTTCAGCAGTCTCATAGGTAATGAATGCAAAAAGTTTGGATCAAATAAGTGATTTATCTTCATACACTTTATTCATATGATGAACATACAATGTAAAGGCAAATAGCAACAACATGGAAATTTTTAATGTTTCAGTTACTGATGAGCGGGCACTACCATGCTCGGGTCCTCAGTACTGGTAACTAGTGATGAGTGGGCACTACCATGCTTGGGTGTTCAGTACTCGTAACTAGTGATGAGCGGGCACTACCATGCTCAGGTATTTAGTACCCGTAACTAGTGATGAGTGGGCACTACCATGCTCGGGTCCTCGGTACTCGTAACTAGTGATGAGTGAGCACTACCATGCTCGGGTGCTCAGTACTCACAGCTAGTGATGAGCGGGCACTACCATGCTCGGGTGTTTAGTACTCATAACTAGTGATGAGCGGGCACTACCATGCTCGGGTGCTCGGTACTCGTAACTAGTGATGAGCAGGCACTACCATGCTCAGGTGCTCAGTACTTGTAACTAGTGATGAGCGAGCACTACCATGCTCGGGTGCTCAGTACTCACAGCTAGTGATGAGCGGGCACTACCATGCTCGGGTGTTTAGTACTCGTAACTAGTGATGAGCGGGCACTACCATGCTCGGATGCTCGGTACTTGTAACTAGTGATGAGCGGGCACTACCATGCTCGGGTGCTCGGTACTTGTAACTAGTGATGAGCGAGCACTACCATGCTCGGGTGCTCGGTACTCGTAACTAGTGATGAGCGAGCACTACCATGCTCGGGTGCTCGATGCTTGTAACTAGTGATGAGCGAGCACTACCATGCTCGTGTGCTCGGCACTCATAACTAGTGATAAGCGAGAAAAAAAAATAATTTAAAAAAATGATGTGGGCTCCCGCCATATTTTGATAGCCTATAAAACAAGAGCTACAGACTGCAGCCCCCCCTCCCCCCCCCAATGAACTTTACAGTGGCTGGATATTAAAATAGCAGGCATCCTACACTTTTTTAAAAAATGATTTATATATATATATATATATATATATATAAAAAAAAGGCATAGAGTGCCCCGCATATTTGATGACCGGCTGTGTTAAAGCAGACAGGTGGGAGCTGGTATTATCAGGATGGGAGAAGCTGTGGATATTGCCCCCCCCCCCCTGCCTAAACATACCAGCCCGCCTCTGCCCAAAATTGACACATCATATTAGATGTGCCAATCCTGGTACTTTACCAGACTCATCCCGATTGATTGAAGTAATGTAAGGGGTTAATTTCAGCTGTGAATTGTCAAAAACAAATCACAGCTGCCTTCAAGCCCTGGATTAGTAATAGAATATAGACACCCCATGACTAATCCTGTAAATGAAAAAAATCACGACAATCGAAAAATCCTTTATTTTAAATAAAGTACAGACACCCTCTTTCACCCCTTTATTAACCCGAAAAATACCCTTGCAGATCCGACGTAATCCATACGAAATCACACGACAGTAGCTACTACGTTGACAGTTGAGGGGGACCCAGCTGTCAGCAGGTGACATCACTCAGTTCAGACAGTGACCTCAGGTGTGTTCCGTAGTCAAACAGTCCGGCAGTCTGGTCACCTGAGGTCATACTGCGGGATTGTCGCGGGCGGAGGAGGGGACGCCGCGCTTTTCCACTGCTCGGGTCCGGCTGCCGCTGTGGCTGCTGCGGCCTGCTGCTGCTGCTGCTCGGTGGCTTGAGCGATGGGCCGGATCCCGGGGACTCGAGCGGCCCTCCTTGCCCGTGAGTGAAAGGGGATTGGGTTTTGGGATAGTTTATTGTCCGTGACGCCACCCACGGTTGTGGTGATTAAGTGGACACCACCGCTGCTTTGTCTGGGGAGCCCAGGAGTGATGGTATGGAGCAGCCAGTTGTTGATTTGCCCCTCCGTGGGTAGGGGTTTTGGTGATCCCGGGGCCCAGTGATGGGGTTGGTATGGTGGACAGGCGGGTATGGGGCCTGTGGAGGTGCAGGGGCGCAGGGACAGCGCTGTGCCGCACGGCACGGAGGTACTCACTCAGCCAGTAAACACGACACAGTTCTCGGTAAACAAACGGCTGGTTGGACGGGTCCCTCGGACAGCTTACGGTGCTGCGGTTCCCTGCAGTTAGCGGTGACGGTCTCTTCCCTGCACCTATGTAAAGTCTTTTTGATAGCGATGGGTTCCCACCGGTTACCCACTCCTCAGCTTCAATCTGGGCCGAAGGAGCCCTACTTTGCCCGCAGGCGCTGGCCCTGGGAAACTGGTGCCTTGGCGGTGGCGGTGTCTCCCCCGGACTGTTGCCTTCAATCGGGACTTGGTTGTTAGGAGACAGAGGTCCCCTTCACTGATGGATTTGGCAAATTATGGCGACTCCTAGCCTTGCCGGGATCCGAAAGGCCCCTGCCCTGGTGCTGACTGTTCTTCGTATACTGCTCCGGTACCGCCGGGTCACCACCCGTCCGCAGTCCTTCAAGCAACCTCCAAGCAGTCCCCCTGCAGACTATCACCGCCGTCTGCTGACCTTGCTGTCTCTCAGTCCGGGGCACACACCCGGACCAACTTCAGGCTTTACTACTGTCACTTTTTACTCTTTCTCTCCAGCTCCTCTACCACTTCACTTCCTTCTACTTTCACTTCCCTAGCTGGACTGCCTGGTTTTCCCGCCTCCAGGGCTGTGAACTCCTCGGTGGGCGGAGTCAACTGACTGGCCCACCCCCTGGTGTGGACATCAGCCCCTGGAGGAAGGCAACAAGGATTTGGGTTAGCTTGGTGTACCTGCAGGGAATGTGGGGGTGCATGTGATGTTGTGACCTGTGACCCCTGGCTTGCCCAGGGCGTCACATTCCCCCTTAGCAAAACGCAGACCGTCCTCGGGCTGCCTGTCCAACACCGGTTTTATTTTCCTTTTGTTTTTCTGAAAAATAGAAAAAACGGTAACATATATACAATTTATGGCATCATCCCACAGCGGGAGGTTCAGTTCTTAAACGTTGCAAACATTAAACGGTTAACGGTTACGGTCTCCGCTCTCTCCCACCCAAGTAACCTGGCCCTGATGCTGCCCCTAAAGCCCAGGCAGCACCCCTTGACCCCAGTCCAGCACAAGTTACCCGAGCGGGATCTGTCCTTCCCCTCCAGAGGTTAGCCACCGGTTCCTGTGGTGGCTGGGCCCCAGCCTGCTCTGCTGTGGGCCCTCCCTCCAACCTGCCTCTCAGGAGGCGGTAAATGCGGAAACGGTAACGGTAACACAACTTATTTACAAGCCACTAGCGTCTGTGGTTGCCCTGCAAGTTCACGGGCTTGTCCATAGAAAGTTCTCTATGCAAACTATTTTTCAGGCGGTCCCCACGGGGACAACGGTGCCGGCAACGGCCGGTTTCCAATCACGGTAGAATCAGATGACTTTTCGGTAATCATTTTGCTTATCATCATTTTTCAAACAAACACAGTAGTGGTCCCAACGGGGACGGTGCAGCGGTGCTCCGCTGACCTTGAGGCGGCTACCACCGCAGGGGGTCGGCCCACTCCGGGACCGAGCGGTACATGGGGTTTTCCTTCCACTGGCAGTTCAACCCCGAACCACTGACAGCCGTTAGGAACAGCGGCGGAGGCGGCATACTTGGGACCTCTTCCTCAATCAGCGGCATTCTCTCCGGACCCCCAGCTGCGGTGCTGATGTCCATCTCCCACTCAATCAGGGCCGGTTCTGGGGTTTGGGTGGACTGATCGCGACGCGGCACAGCTGCAGCGGCCCCTTGCTCACGGGCTCCCACTACGGCAACCATCCTGCGCATCTCCGCCTTCCAATCCATCAACTGCTGCAGGCTCTGCACCCTCACCTTCAAGCAGAACCGCCCCAACTCCCGCTCCAGCCACTCAGCGGTCCCGGCGGGGAGCTCACCCGGGCCGCAGTCTTCAAAGGCTACTCCTCCTCATTTCCCCCAGAGCTTGGGTGCTCCGGTCGCGGGCATTCCCGCGCCCCAATTCGAGGACGCCGCCATTTCTCCATCCACGTCCCCCTTAGCCTCTTTCCGGCCCCTCCTCTATTGGGGCGGGGTTTTGGCCTTCACGCCTCTACTACTCGAGAAGACGCTCGAGCGGGGACGTTTCGCGCGAAAGATGGCGACTTCTGAAATTTTCCGGCTGGATACCTTCGGCGGTCACAAGGCGCACCTCTACCCAATGGCAGAGCGGTAAGATCCTGTTCTTGACGCCAAGTTGTCGCGGGCGGAGGAGGGGACGCCGCGCTCTCCCACTGATCGGGTCCGGCTGCCGCTGCGGCTGCTGCGGCCTGCTGCTGCTCGGTGGCTCGAGCGATGGGCCGGATCCCGGGGACTCGAGCGGCGCTCCTCGCCCGTGAGTGAAAGGGGATTGGGTTTTGGGATAGTTTATTGTCCGTGACGCCACCCACGGTTGTGGTGATTAAGTGGACACCACCGCTGCTCTGTCTGGGGAGCCCGGGAGTGATGGTATGGAGCAGCCAGTTGTTGATTTGCCCCTCCGTGGGTAGGGGTTTTGGTGATCCCGGGGCCCAGTGATGGGGTTGGTATGATGGACAGGCGGGTATGGGGCCTGTGGAGGTGCAGGGGCGCAGGGACAGCACTGTGCCGCACGGCACGGAGGTACTCACTCGGCCAGTAAACACGACACAGTTCTCGGTAAACAAACGGCTGGTTGGACGGGTCCCTCGGACGGCTTACGGTGCTGCGGTTCCCTGCAGTTAGCGGTGACGGTCTCTTCCCTGCACCTTTGTAAAGTCTTTTTGGTAGCGATGGGTTCCCACCGGTTACCCACTCCTCGGCTTCAATCTGGGCCGAAGGAGCCCTACTTTGCCCACAGGCGCTGGCCCTGGGAAACTGGTGCCTTGGAGGTGGCGGTGTCTCCCCTTCACGGTCGGACTGTTGCCTTCAATCGGGACTTGGTTGTTAGGAGACAGAAGTCCCCTTCACTGACGGATTTGGCAAATTATGGCGACTCCTAGCCTTGCCGGGATCCGAAAGGCCCCTGCCCTGGTGCTGACTGTTCTTCGTATACTGCTCCGGTACCGCCGGGTCACCACCCGTCCGCGGTCCTTCCAGCAACCTCCAAGCAGTCCTCCTGCAGACTATCACCGCCGTCTGCCGACCTTGCTGTCTCTCAGTCCGGGGCACACACCCGGACCAACTTCAGGCTTTACTACTGTCACTTTTTACTCTTTCTCTCCAGCTCCTCTACCACTTCACTTCCTTCTACTTTCACTTCCCTAGCTGGACTGCCTGGTTTTCCCGCCTCCAGGGCTGTAAACTCCTCGGTGGGCAGAGCCAACCGCCTGGCCCACCCCCTGGTGTGGACATCAGCCCCTGGAGGAAGGCAACAAGGATTTGGGTTAGCTTGGTGTACCTGCTGGGAATGTGGGGGTGCATGTGATGTTGTGACCTGTGACCCCTGGCTTGCCCAGGGCGTCACAGGATTCCCCCGTTGCCTTCAGTGAAAGTGCTGCTAGACTGTCAGACTGCGGGACACAGCCGTAACCTGCAATCTGACAGCCTGGTAATGATTTCAACTTTCACTGAGGGCAAAGGGGGAGCCCCCAGTGTGACCTCAGGTAACCTGACTGCAGGACTGTGGGTCATGGCTGTGTCCCGCAGTCTGACAGCTCAGCAATCAGGTCTCCTGGGTGGGTTGCCATGGTGTGATCTCTGGTAAAAAACTGTGTGACATCACCTGCTCACAGCCACGTCCTCCTTGGCTATCAGCAGCCTCTGAATGTAGCAGAGCTGAGGATCATCATGGGACTCTGTATGGAATATCTTGCATCTGCAAGTCACCATATCTCACTATTTATTTCAGCTTTGAGCGTGAGACTACCTTCATTTTAAAGACAATCATCCTGGCTAACTCATACATAACTTTGACTTGCAAACTATTTATCATATAACACTCAGACGTTTTACCTTAATTGCGACCTCCCCAGAGCAATTGGGAAGAGCCGGCAAAGTACCAGAATTTACACATCTAATGAATGTGCTACTTCTGAGGTGGCTGCAGACTGCTATTGTTAGGCTGGGAAGGACCAAATAACCAAGGACCTTCCCAGCCTGATAATACCAGCGTCCAGATTTCTGCTTTACCTGTACTAGTTCTAAAAAATATGTGAAACCTTACGTCATTTTATTTATTCCCTTTGATCAAAATGTGGGTCCCCACTGATTTATATGGAGTTTGGGGTCCAGGATCAAGTTTGGGTCAAGCCCGGGTCCCGAACCAAACTTTTAACTAAAGTCTTGCCTAACCTAAAGATCCTGAACATACACAGGTCTGCTCATGAGTCATTTAAGATTATTGGATAGTGAGGTAAAGAGAGTGTTTGGAGAGATGAAGGGCTGTAGAGTTGTATGTTTTAAGTATAAACTTATAATGGATAAAATCTTAGGCTAGATTGGATTTTCTCCATAAATATTCAGCGCACCTGGAGCACCGCTGGACCGCTGGAGAAAACATATTTGTAGTGTGTGCAGGGCCACTGCCATCTCTGCTGTTGTTCTATGTGTAGGAGGTGCACTTTCATCCAGGGCATTTTGAAATGTTTGAATATAATGTTTCAGAACAGAGTCATAATATGAGATTGAGGAAATTTGGGCCAATGATGGCTTCAAATTCTTCATAAGTTTCTGGATATTAATGGCGCGTATATCCCTATATTTCTGGTAAGAGTGGGTGTCCTGAGGTGGTTGACAGTTCTTGACAGAGATTGAAAAAGGGTTATCGTCAGGGAGCTGGAGAGAGGAGTTAAGTAAGATCATGCACTAACACGGGAGAAGACCAGGTCCAGCATATTCCCATCTTCACGTGTAGGAGGAGAGTTAGTAAGTTGTGAAAGGCTGAGAGAGGAGGTTAGAGAGAAAAGATGAGCGACAGATGGAGAGAGATGATCATTAATAAGGATGCTAAAGGCACCCATGAGAGTGGGAATGTCTCAGGCTACAAAATGTGGAAGCCAAGTGGCAAAGTGATTGAGGAGCTTATGAAGAGGGGTTCTCGAAGGGCGATAGACAACCACCACTCTCAGGGAGAAGGGCCTGTAAAGTCTGAATATATACCATTGATAAAGGCTGGAAAAATGGATTTGAATATGCAGGCTGTGTATGAATACTATGAGAACAATATACCTCATAACCGTAACTTAGCAATGTAGGTTCATGGATGCCCCATAGGGGGCAAACCGGGACCAGCACTTACTCCATTAATTGCATCAAAAACAGAAGAAACAGAGTATAAAGTCTGCAAAATAAAACAATGTTTATTGAAATGTACAAAAACACACACAGGATAGACAGAGAATCAAAAAAGAAAGCCATAGATAAAACCACTAAAAACAGCATGGCAAGGGGATGAGTAACCCTTAGACAGGGATAGGTAATAGCTATATAGTTATGAAGTACCTATAACCTAGGCCAGTCATGAATGTCTCATAAAAAATATATCATCAGTTGGTACAATATGTGTAGCAGTTTAAAACAAAGAAACTGTAACCACAAGGGTATTTATATTTTTGCGAAACATGCGTTGGGTGATTTGGGGGCTCATTTTGTGGGGATACCCTCTGCTGGAATCTGTAGTACCTTCTGCACACAGTACTTTCTGCCTTAAGAAGCCTATTTAATGTTATGCTTGTACCCATAGGCAAAGTTACTGACATGGTCATTATGTGTTTTTTCCAGCCTATTTAGGCTGTTTTGCCAGAATTTGAGATATATAATGTCTTTTCTATGTTTGAAACTGCTACATATATTGTACCAACTCATGATGGATGTCATGGATGTGATTAATTAAACAAATATCAAATTAGTAAAGTTTTAAAGGGCAAGCAAGTCAGCAAGTTATTGCTACCTCATCTGAGAGCAGCATGATATAGACAAAGAGACCATGAATCCAATGAGGTTGCACTTAATTTACTGAGTGCAACAATTCGATTCTGACACAATCAGAGTTTTTAGATTTAGCAATGCAACAGAGCTGAGAAAGCTGCCTCGCCCACACCTAGCTCTGTATATTAATTTTTATAGACAGTGAGCTGCTAATCATAGCAAATGGCTTGCCGGTCTAGCTGACCTCTAGCTGACCTAGTCCGGCAATGATAACCTCCTGAAGTTAAAAGAACATTGCAGATAAACAACTCCACACAGTCTGAAAGAGACGCATCACTGAAATTCCTGTGTTAACCCCTGCAGCAGGCTGTGTTCAGATTACATAGCAAAATCTTGCTGACAGACTCCCTTTTAAGAAAGTAATACTTTTAAAGTCCTTTTACCCAGAAACCAGCAAGTGGCAGGATAGATGAATGTAGCTTTATTATTGGGCATAGTATCACTATCCTTTCTTATCTAGGCCTCCATTTGTATAAAAGAGCTGTCATTACCTTGCCAATATTGTTAATAAGACAACTCTACTGATTCTGTCTCTGTCTATTCAGCAAAGCTGCTAAGTGAGCTGCAGAACACAGGAAGAGTAAAGGCCGCTTTACACGCTGCGATCTCGCTACCGATATCGCTAGCGTGCGTACCCCCCCATGTCGTTTGTGCATCACGGGCAAATCGCTGCTGGTGGCGCACAACAACGCTCGGACCCGTCACACTACTTACCTGCCTAGCGACGTCGCTGTGACCGGCCAACCGCCTCCTTTCTAAGGGGGCGGTTCGTTCGGCGTCACAGCGACGTCACTAAGCAGCCGCCCAATAGAAGCGGAGGGGCGGAGATGAGCGGGACGAACATCCCGCCCACCTCCTTCCTTCCTCATTGGCGGCGGCCGCAGGTAAGGTGAGGTTCCTCGTTCCTGCGATGTTACACATAGCGATGTGTGCTGCTGCAGGAACGACGAACAACATCGTACCTGCAGCAGCAACGATATTTGGGAACTGGACAGCATGTCAACGAGCAACGATAAGGTGAGTATTTTTGCTCGTTAGCGGTTGCTCGTACATGTCACACGCAACAATGTCACTAACGAGGCCGGATGTGTGTCACGAATTCCGATGTCATTGCGTGTAAAGCGTCCTTAAGTTTACTGTGTCTGCCTTATTGGTCAGTGGGAGAACCGAAACATTTCAGGATATAGATAGTTACAAAAATAATAATGATAACAATGACAATAATAATAATAATCATTAAACCCAATTAAACAATATGCCATGTGCTCAGGATTAGGATGCCTTCCCTTTAATAATATAAAAAGCATCATAATCCCAGTGATCACAGTAATAAAAACAGATGAATTTTAATGGCAATCGATTGAAGCCAATCATGAACATCAAATATAGCCGGCAGGGGGAGGATAACAAAATAATAAGCACAAAGGTATCATTCCCACCGAGATGACATTCCGCAATGAATTGAATTATTGTTCTCTTTTTGCTTTCCCATTTTCTTAAAAGCAAATACATTTCATTGCTGGATTAATTAACAAAGTGGTCAGGGATCAATATTAATCTCCTCTTCGGAGTATGGTAAGATCTATGATTTCATCTATCAGAATAGCCTTTTATTGGAAATGTTGTAAGAGACAGATGCCAGTAAAGCAGTCAGATGTGACGGTTGGCTGGAAATGAAAAGAATAGGTGGATCAACCAAGGGAAAAGAGCAATCATCATTACAATTGAACATGACCGTTAGGCATTCGTCCGCAGCTTCAATGGTCATTCGGATACAATAGCAATTTAATGAAACAGCAAATCTTTAACCGCTATTATAGAAGCCAGAAACAAACCACCGGGAAGGGCGATGTGTACTCCAATATTGTAAAACCACTGTGAAAACACCAACCCGTTATCAGCACAATATATTTATGGTTGAGAGAGAGAAAATCGATTCTAAACAAATCTAATTAATTTAGAATTTCCCGACATTATTGGATTCAGGTGAATGGTAGGCCACCAATTTTTGGATTCTGATGCCCTACCCATACCTGTTCCTTCTCTGCTGCTGTGTGACGCACCATGGGTCGGAGGTTACCCTTCACTGGGCAGCGGTTCTTCTCCTGGGTCGCCGCGGTGTCCTCGCCCAGTTCCGTGACCCCA
This sequence comes from Anomaloglossus baeobatrachus, assembly GCF_048569485.1. Classification (NCBI taxonomy): domain Eukaryota; kingdom Metazoa; phylum Chordata; class Amphibia; order Anura; family Aromobatidae; genus Anomaloglossus; species Anomaloglossus baeobatrachus. The sequence goes on from NC_134353.1 coordinate 907,316,854, forward strand.
TCCGGTGTCATTAAAATCTTTCGGATGGGGACAGTTGTTCGTGGTGTGCAGCCAATATGAGTTGCCGCTGCAGATGCTTCTCTCTTCTGGGGCGGATGGTGACGCAGCTCGGGTGTTTCAGTTCCCTAGAGGTAGAGCTAGGCCCCAAGGAGGACGATGGTGGTAGTAGTCGCCTATGGCTGATGAGCGTGCCGGCAGTGATGGGACGACACAGAGGGTGCAGTTCAGGTTCTCTTTACTCACTGAAGTCACTCAGACCTTAGTGTGCCGCATCCCGCTGTGATGGGCCTCAGCTGATCCCAAAATACTTCAGAGGGCAAGGCCAGTGTCTCCTTCTGCGTGTTTCCTTTCGATGGTTTCCCTCCACCCCAGCTCCTGGGCCGTGCAACGGGTCACGGGTGCCTTCTGCACTCCTCGCGAACCCTGGGATCCCCCTTCCCTCCTAAGAACCTGGGTCGAGTTCACAGCTCCAGACCATGGGACCCAAACTATCCGTGTCCTTTCTTGCTAGTTCCCGAGTCCGTTCCAGACGCTGCTGCGCCCGGAGCTAACTTGTGACTGACTTGTGTGTGTGAGATGGCTACTCACTTCCCCTGTGGAAGCCCAGCCTCCCGGATTCCTGAACTAGTGGGTAAGAGGTTCCATACCGCATGATGGTCACCCCAGCACCTACCCTAGCCCGGTCCCAGTGGAAGAGCTCCCGTGTTATGTGTTAGATGAGTGTTTTGGTGGTGATTAGCGGTGACAACCTCCTCCGTATTCGATATGAGCCCTGCACCTTGAGTGTGGTGCAGTACCCTATGGCGCCTGAAGCCTTAGGGGCGCCACACAAACAGCTTTCTTTATTTTACTTCTTCCTCTTTGTCTTCCTCAGGTGTCATTGTGGCTGCTGGTCCCTCATGCTGCCACAAGGGGCACAATACATGTCTCGCATCCTGTGTGATCACATTGGGAGTAACACATGTTATTGACTCTGTAAATCACTGTTACACTTTAGGGACAATTTTGGAAGATGACTTGAATATTAGTAACTTAGAAATATCCCTCCTTGGATAGTTCGGTTTCAGCTTTTGGCTTTCATCAGTGCAGAGCAGGAATCTCAATTGCTATGTAAATTGATTGAAAGCAGACCTGTCCTTCTCACATAAAACCTGTAGAAAAGTATGGTTTTTCAGACCTCATCCCCACAATGAGCATCTTCCATTTTTTTAATAGTTTGCCTGTCCTCAATTAAAAGCCTACCTGTCACATGGTGTCTGGCTCAAAACTCATCAAGTGTCAGGACTACATCTGACGTTGTTCACTCAGGCTGCTTTCACACATCCAGTTTTTGCTGTGCGGCACAATCCAGCTCTTTGCAGAAAAAACGCAACCGTTTTTTTTTTGCCGCCGGTTGCGTTTTTTCCGCATAGACTTTCATTAGTGCCGGATTGTGTCGCATGGCCTTGCATCCGGTCCGGTAGTTGCCGGATGCGGCATATTTAGCCCATGCGGCGGCTGGATGTAACTTTGCCTGGCACGTTTTTTGTCCGGCAAAAAAAACGCATCGCGCCGCATCCGGCCAATGCGGCGCTTTATCCAATGCATGCCTATGGATGCCGGATGCGGCGCGATGCGGCAAAAAATGCACCCAGCCGCCGCATGCGGTTTTTTGCACTGCGCATGCTCAGTAGCGTGCCGCAACCAGCAAAAACCGGACGGGCCACATGTAAAAACTTATGCAAAGGATCCGTTTTTTCGACGCATCCGTTGCCTAGGTTTTAGAGCCGGATTTAGCCGCACTGCTAAAACCGGATGTGTGAAAGCAGCCTCAGTCTGCTTTTGAGTTGCACAGACAGGCTCGGGCGTCAACCAGCTGTGCTCTTGTTAGTAATCAAATGTCGCGCAACAGTCATGGCGAGCGTGTTCAGACCAAGGTCTGACATGCAATGAAAAAACACCTAAACAACACCACAGACAAGGGGGAAACACCAAGGACACAATAACAACAATGGGCCCTCGCACTAGTGTGAGGGTAGATGGTCACCTTCTAACCTTACCTGAGCTGTCCCTAATCTCCTAACCAGTCCCTATACAGTCTCCATAACTGTCCCCGAACAGCACCCTGAGTCCCTGTGAAAGCCCTTTAGAAGCCCTAACTAGTGAGAGGCAGGTGAGGTTCATTAGACTGACCGCTGCACTAAAGAGACAAACAGGGAATAGAGAACCAAAAGAGGAGAGGATACAACTTCCAGACTATTGACAACAGCTTCCTTCCTCCAAAGCGGCTTTCCTAGAAATTATTTGTATTGTCAGCAATTCTTGCTGGGATACCTGGCTACTTAAGCACAAGAGGGTGTGATTGCAAAGCAGGTGCAGCTGACCTCAACTGCAGCAGAGCTGCTAACAGAAAAAACGGCATTAACTACTTCAGTGACAAAGAAAACAAAATAACATTTAAATGCAGAGCCCTAGATATAAGGGGCTCTAGACCTCAAGCTGTCACTAGCCTCCAAAAATAAAGAGACAATCATGACATCAGTATTGCAGGAGTTAAGTTTTGCTAGCCTGTGGATTACTGCTTGAGTCACATGTTGCAGGGGACCTATCACAGTCGTCTTCACGTTTCTTTAGATGGTGGAGCCTGTTCTCCCATGTCGATTATAACTTTATGCGATCCCTGTCCTTGTGCTTTGTTATCCAGTTGCTGATGAACTTTTGCGTGCCGTTTGATGTGTTGTGGAAATACTCTTGGTATCTGATTATTTCCTCCCTTCCTTTAGTTTCCTCCTGATCTCATATTGTCTATACCTCGGTGAGTGATTGCTGTGAGTTTAAGTTTTGGTTTCTCCCCTTCTGTTTATTTGCGTGTGATTAACCATTGTCCCAGCCTTCTCCTGAGTGGAGGGAGGGGGGCCACTAGACCAAGGCTCAGGAGTTAGGGTAAGGAAGGCGGCCCAAACATTGTCACCTTCTGATGTATCCTTTGATCAGGGTCGGTGAGGGTTCTCCTAGCCTGATGACCAGTTTAGGCTCCTCTGTCCATAGTGATCCCATCACACCCTGTGACACTACCTCTCAGTTATGACTGTATGGAATTTGGCAGACATAGAGAGCAGGAGCAGAGAGATGAAGAGCTGCACAACTACTTGCAGAGACATAAATGTTCACCTTCACTAGCTGTAATCTGCCTCTGTGTCTCTGCTGCCATAGACAGACTACATTTTAAAACAGGCAATGGACAGCATGTTAGACACAAAGGAGACACCTAAAGCTCGGCATGGTGGCTCAGTGGTTAGCACTGCAGTCTTGCAGCACTGAGGTCCTGGGTTCAAATCCGAACAGGGACACCATCTACAAGGAATTTGTATGTTCTCCCTGTGTTTGTGAGGGTTTCCTCCAGTTTCTTGCCATACTGCAAAGACATACAGTTAAATAATTCAGATCTTAAACCCTAATGGGGAGAGTAAAGTGTTATGGAATTAACAGCACTGTATAAGTGAATAAATATTATTATTATTATTATTATTATGTCACTTTGTTATACATCTTTTGATGTATAACATAATTTTAAAATAAAGTGTTTTGCAAACTGTCGTTTTATCACATTGTCTATCACATTAAATCAAGTTGGAGAGCCTCTGTATAAACAAATACATTTCAAAAATACTTCTTTTTCGAAAACTGTAAATCAGTACAATAGACTCCCAATAGACCTTTATGTCCCACTTTAAAAGAGAATTTATACATACAGTATATAATTATTGTATACCACAGTGAATAATCCTAAAAGAAGACCAATACTATCAAATTATGTCACGGTGTTCTCTTTTTGAGATTAGTGACAGGCTTAGGGTTGGACTCTCACTTGTCATCTCAGGCCATACACATTAAATGTATGTTTTTATTTTGGCAGCTGCAGGGTTAATGCTATCAGCAAGCTCATTAACCGCATTTTCTCTGATTTCCACTTCCAGTCTGGATAAAAACCCTCTGCTTCCAGCAGAGGGTGCCGGTTATTCAGATCATTCTGGAACTAGGAGCTGTCTGATCTGATCATTTTGGAGCGGTTAGGATGTAGTGTTTGCTACTGCTGCTGTTGTCTGCTGTCATCTGCTGTCTGCTGTGGTTTGTGAATGTAGCCACTTTTGTTATTTTCTCCTTTCTTTTGTCACCCCCTCTCTGTACACATTTTGTTGTTCCCTGGTATAGGTTTAAGGTGTGCGTGAGTATTTGTTGTTACTGCTGTCTGTCAGTATTTGTTGGTGGGATTTTTGACTTCTGGAATTACCCTTCCCCTTGGGTGGTGGGTTGTGGTGGGTGTCTTACCGTCAGGATCAAGGACAGGAGATAGGGAAACGCTGGGGGCTGAGACCTCGCTACCTTTAAGTGTACTTCGGGGTTAAAGGATAGCCTAGGGTATGCTTAGTCTGAGAGCCGGTGCAGGGATTCCCTTCCAGTCACCCGCTTTTTACTGTCACTGTCATGACAAATTACTGTGCCGCCCCAGCACCAGTCGAACTGCTCGGATCCAGGGTTGCTGTGGCTCGAGGGTCTCCGGACCCGGGGGCTTGCTGCCACTTCAAATGTAAGGGGATATTTACAGGGGATGAATGTTCATGACGCCACTTGCGGGTTGCGGTAAAGGGGAGTACCACCGCTGCCGATGGGAGTACCGGGCAGATGGTGTGGGGCAGCCAAGTGTCAGTCCCTCCGCAGGTAGGGAAGGCCCCGGATAGTGGGTATTTGGTGCATGGGTGGCTTGCTTGGCCTTGGGAAGCAGGGTGCAGGGGTTAGATTACTCACTGCGGTAGTCATGGTGCTGGATCAGGTGGATTAAGCAGACACTCACACAGATGGTAAACCAAAGTCTCTAGGCACCGCAGTCTCTAAAGGGGGAGCCCGTCCAGGTCCCGCTCCCACCAGTGTCCACTTGGTAAGTCCAGAGCCCTGACTCCGTGCACAAATTGTTTGACAGTTGTGGCCCCTTGGCTTGAAGCTTTCAGGGCCCCGCTTCCCGTGTGTATGGCAGCTGTGCTCTTGGCGGCTGGCACTTGGGATTTCAGTGGGTTGTGTATTTTAGAGAACCCTATCTGTGCTGATGCCTCCAATCTCTGAGCTCTTGGGGAAAAGTTCATAAAGAGACTATCCTCCACAGGTTAATTATCAGGTTGCTTGAAGCTACTCCCCGATCCAGGGTCTTGTACCCCGACGTGCTCGGTACAGGTAAGGTGGCTGGGCTTTCTGGTGACAACAATCCTCCTAGACTGCGTCTGTTACACTCCTGTCCAGTGTTCCTAATACTGGTCCTCGACTCCTGTGGTCCCGGACCACTGTCTGCGAACCAACTTGTCACCTCCCTGGGAGCTCCAACTCCCCTGCTCCTCACTCTCTGAGGGCTAACTCTCTTCTGACTCAGTCCCTCCTACCAGTCTGCCTGACCCCTAGGTGGGCGGCCATGCTCCAACTTGATCAACCCACTGCTGTGTCTGTCCAGCCCTGGTGTGAGGTGTAGTTGTGATTTGTAGTGCTGATGTCAGAGACACTGTTGATGGGAACCTAGAACTATGGGGTGTAGGCCCTGCACCCTGGGGCACAGGATGCAGTTCCCTGTAGCACGCTGATACAGTCAGGGGCGCTACATCTAATATATAAAGCTCAGTGTATGTGTGTGCATATGTATGTTCGCTAAAGCAATTTGCACCGTCGCATGTACAATCACGAAATTTTGCACAGACGCCACATGTGACCCAGGGAACGTCATAGACTATGTTTTGACAGGAAAATTTAACACCGCACTTTACAGTTACTCTCCAAAATCCTGCCATTAAACTGAAAAGAGGTGGGAGCTGCAGGCTATTAATAGCAACTGTCAGTGGTTGCTATAGGAACAAAATAAACTGTTAGTATAAAAAGTTATGTGTGAGGTAATATGATGTCAGTGGGGAGACGGATAGAGACAGACAGAAAAAGACAGAGACAGACCTGGAAAGAGACAACCCTGGAAAGAGACAGAGGGGCAAAGAGACAGTCGGGCAAAGAGACAGCCGGGAAAAGAGACAGACGGGAAAACAGACAGCCCTGGAAAGAGACAGATGGGCAAAGAGAAAGACGGGCAAAGAGAAAGACGGGCAAAGAGAAAGACGGGCAAAGAGACAGCCGGGCAAAGAGACAGATGGGCAAAGAGACAGATGGGCAAAGAAAAAGACGGGCAAAGATACAGACCTGGAAAGAGACAGCCCTGGAAAGAGACAGATGGGGAAAGAGACAGACGGGGAAAGAGACAGACAGGGAAAGAGACAGCCCTGGAAAGAGACAGATGGGGAAAGAGACAGACGGGCAAAGAGACAGCCCTGGAAAGAGACAGACAGGCAAAGAGACAGACGTGCAAAGAGAAAAACGGGCAAAGAGACAGATGGGCAAAGAGACAGACGGGCAAAGAGACAGCCCTGGAAAGAGACAGATGGGCAAAGAGACAGCCCTGGAAAGTGATAGCCCTGAAACGAGACAAACTAGGGCAAAGAGACAGATGGGGAAAGAGACAGATGGGGAAAGAGACAGATGGGGAAAGAGACCGACGGGGAAAGAGACAGCCCTGGAAAGAGGCAGACCTGGAAAGAGGCAGACCTGGAAAGAGACAGCCGGGGAAAGAGACAGCCGGGCAAAGAGACAGACATGCAAAGAGGCAGACGGGCAAAGAGACAGACGGGCAAAGAGACAGATGGGCAAAGAGAGAGATGGGCAAAGAGAGAGACGGGCAAAGAGACAGCCTTGGAAAGAGTCAGCCCTGGAAAGATTTCAGACAACAGGAGAAAAGCAGGTTTAAATACTGCGCCAAACCACAGAAGTCCAGATGAAGTTAGTAAATCTCTTTTCTTTATTTTCACAGGTCTACGCGTTTCAAGGACATATTCGTCCTCTTCCTCAGGACAAAATGCAGAGAATACTATCTAGATCGAGATAGTATTCTCTGCATTTTGTCCTGAGGAAGAGGACGGATATGTCCTTGAAACGCGTAGACCTGTGAAAATAAAGAAAAGAGATTTACTAACTTCATCTGGACTCCTGTGGTTTGACGCGGTATTTAAACCTGCTTTTCTCCTGTTGTCTGAAATCACTCCGTTTTTGCGGGACTGCTGCCTTCCACGTTACTTTCATGCTGTCAAAGGGGTTGTGACTGGCACAACCGCATCAGGTGAGTGTTCCTGTTATACATTCACCTCCCATTGTTATACCGGGTAAGACCCTATTTGCGCCTTTCTTCCCACAGTTTTTTCGAGCCCTGGAAAGAGACAGACGGGCAAAGAGACAGACGGGCAAAGAGACAAACGGGAAAAGAGACAGACCTGGAAAGAGATAGACGGGGAAAGAGACAGACAGGGAAAGAGACAGACGGGGAAAGAGACAGACATGGAAAGAGACAGACCTGGAAAGAGACAGCCCTGGAAAGAGACAGCCCTGGAAAGAGACAGACGGGGAAAGAGATAGCCCTGGAAAGAGACAGATGGGCAAAGAGACAGACGGGCAAAGAGACAGCCCTGGAAAGAGACAGCCCTGGAAAGAGACAGACCTGGAAGGAGACAGATGGGGAAAGAGACAGCCCTGCAAAGAGACAGCTCTGAAAAGAGACAGATGGGCAAAGAGACAGACTGGGCAAAGAGACAGACGAGGATAGAGACAGACGGGGAAAGAGACAAATGGGGAAAGAGACAGACGGGGAAAGAGACAATCCTTTAAAGAGACAGACCTGGAAAGAGCCAGACCTGGAAAGAGCCAGACTGGGAAATAGACAGATAAAGACAGACGGGGAAAGAGAGAGACAGACACAAACATAGAGACAGATGTGACGCCCTGGGCAAGCCAGGGGTCACAGGTCATAACACCACCACACCCTACACCCCAGTTAGGAACACCAAGGCTAACCTAAAATCCTTGTTGCCTTCCTCCAGGGGCTGGTGTTCACACCAAGGGGTGGGCCAGGTGGTTGGCTCCGCCCACCGAGGAGTTCACAGCCCTGGAGGCGGGAAGAACCAGGCAGTTTTAGCTCAGGCAGAGCTTGAGTGAGGAAGAGAGAGTAGAAGGAAGTGAAGAAGTAGTGGAGCTAAGGAGAAAAGCTGAAGTGACAGAAAAGTGAGAGTAGTAAAGCCTGAAGTTGGTCCGGGTGTGTGCCCCGGACAGTGACAGCAAGGTCAGCAGACGGCGGTGATAGTCTGCAGTGGGACTGTTTGGAGGTTGCTGGAAGGACCGCGGACGGGTGGTGGCCCGGCGGTCTGGAGCAGTATACGAAGAACAGTCAGCACCAGGGCAGGGGCCTTTCGGATCCCGGCAAGGCTAGGAGTCGCCATAATTTGCCAAATCCGTCAGTGAAGGGGACGACTGTCTCCCAACAACCAAGTCCCGATTGAAGGCAACAGTCCAACCGATACAGAGAGACACCGCCACCGCCAGGGCACCAGTTTCTTAGGGCCAGCGCCTGCGGGCAAAAGTAGGGCTCCTCCGGCCCATATCCAAGCCGGGGAGCGGGTTACCGGTGGGAACCCATCGCAACCATCATCATCTTAGGTGCAGGAAAAGGGACCGTCACCGTCAACTACTGGGGAAAAGCAAGTGCAGCCGTTCGTGGGAACCGTCTTTCCAGCCATGTGTTTTACCGAGAACTGTGTTATCGGCTCAGGCTGAGTGAGTACCACAGTGCTGCAAGGCACAGCGCTGCCCCCGCGTCCCTGCGCCCACCAAGCCCTGCATCTCTCACCTCATCACTGGGCCCCGGGACAACCAACCCCCTACCCACGGAGGGGAGAACTAACATCAAGCTGCTCCATACCATCACTCCCGGGATCCCCAGTCAGAGCAGCGGTGGTGTACATTCAATCACCACAACCGTGGGTGGCGTCACGGACAATAAACAATCCCCACACCCAAAAACCCCCTTTCACTCATGGGCGAGGAGCGTCGCTAGAGTCCCCGGGATCCGGCCCATCGCTCGAGCCACCGAGCAGCAGCAGGCCGCAGCAGCTGCGGCAGCCGGACCCGAGCAGTGGGAGAACGTCCCCTCCTCCGCCCGCGACAACTTGGCGTCACAAACAGGATCTTACCGCTCTGCCGTTGGGTAGAGGTGCGCCTTGTGACCGCCGGAGGTATCCGGCTGAAAAATTTCAGAAGTCGCCATCTTTGGCGCGAAAAGTTCCCGCTCGAGCGTCTTCTCGAGTAGAAGAGGCGCGAAGGGCAAAACCCCGCCCCAATAGAGGAGGGGCCGGAAAGAAGCTAAGGGGGACGGAAACAAGATGTCTGCGCCCGACGGAGTCGCTGGAGGAGCAGTGGTCGCAGCCGCAGTGGCACCCGCGGATGGGAATGGGCCTGCCCAGGTTCCGGCCGTGCTGGCGGGAGGTGCCGCGGCCCCCGCGCTCGCTCAGGTGATGCCGTTCTCCTTGCCCTATGCGCCCGGAGCTACCTGGTTACCGCAGTATGACGGGAAACCTGATGCTTTACAGGTCTTCCGGAAAAAGCTTAACCCGTTGCTAGAACTGTACCCCCTGACCGATAAGCAATGTGCGGCGGTAGTGCTGGGCCAGTTAACCGGTGCGGCTGAGCTGGAGGCGGAGACCTGGGCCGAGGGGGACCGGCTCTCTGTAGCCACCATCTTTGAGAAGCTACAGACTGCCTTTGAGACCTGGACTGAAGCTGAGCTGAGGATGCAGTTTTACCAGTGCCGGCAACGGGCTGTGGATAGCATTCGGGACTATGCTTTACGTCTGCAAACCGCCCTCCGCACGCTAAAGCGGGTGAATCCTATCAATGAGGCGGACAGCAACAAGATGTTAGTAGAGCAATTTGTGCAGGGGATGAGATCCCCTGAGGATCGCAAACAACTCCGGCTGTGGGCCCTAGAACACCCTGATGTGGACTTTGCTGTGTTAAAGGAACGGGCCATTAAAGCACTACAGCCCCCAGCTTCAGAAGCCCTGGAGCCAGCCCCGTGGCCCATTGAGATGGCCCCCGTTGTGGTGGCCCCTGCCCTACCAACCTCTCCAACACCTGCAGCCCCAAGCAGCACGATGGAGGAACTAGCAGCCCAGGTCCGTCGCATGGACGGAGATCTCACCAAGATTCTTGCTGCACTCCAACCTTTGACCAGATCTCAGCCTTCAGCACAGATACAGCTTGCCGACAGCCCTGAGGATGTCCCCTGCATGCAGCGGAGAAGTGCTAACAACCCGCGGAGCAGACCTCCAACCTGCTACAAGTGCTGTAAGCCTGGGCATTACTTCCGACAGTGCCCGTTAAACGAGCAACCCCTGGGGCCCCGGGCCAATCCTCAGGAGTAGAACCCCGTGGCCCCCCAGACTGGCGGGACCGGTATATCGGGGCCCGGCCCATCATCCCCATGGCTGTGGACGGCATACTGGTGATGGCTCTCTTGGACACTGGATCACAGGTAACCACCATACCATACACATTGTACCAGCGGTATTGGGGGATAGACGAGCTGGCACCCCCAGACACTAGTATAACGCTAATTGCTGCCAATGGACTCCCATTGACCCAAGTGGGGTATAAACAGGTGGCTATGACAGTAGGGGTGATGTGTTGGCCCTACTGCAGCAGCTGGCCGCCACGGCGGCGGGGAGCCGACAGAGAGCTGTGCAGCGTGAGATTCGAGGCTTGATGTACCACTAGCATGTAAACTCAACAGGAGGAGAGATTGGTGGAGTGAGAGTGATGGATGTTGCTCCGTTGATTGTGCCCCCTAGGAGTGAGATGATGATTTGGTGTAGGGCAGCAGTAGGGCCTCAGGGGCGTGACTATCCTCCATGATGGAGCCCATACCCTCCGAGCACTGGCCCACTGTAATGGCCGCCCGAGGGGTGGTAGACGTGAAGAAGGGGAGAGTGCCCGTGAGGGTGCTAAACTGTGGGGAGGAAGAAGTCAGGCTTCCCCGGTATGCCACCATTGCCAAGCTGCTCACCCTGGATCCCCACACCATCCACGAAGCCAGTCCCTCAGTCTCCCCACCTACTACCAGCACTTCCCCGCCTCAAGGGGAGGTAAATGAGTGGCACCAACAGCTACACGTGGGCACTGATGATACCCCTACACATCACAAAGCAGGGGTATACAGGGTGGTGCGGGAGTATGAACAGGTTTTCAGCAAACATCCACTAGACTTTGGGCAGATCAAGGGGGTCCAACACCATATCCCCACCGGGGAACACCCCCCTATCAAAGAGAGGTACAGGCCTATTCCCCCTGCACATTACCAGTGTGCCAAAGATATGTTGAGGAATATGAAGGAGGCAGGGGTTATTCGGGACAGCTGTAGTCCCTGGGCCGCTCCGTTGGTACTAGTCAAGAAGAAGGATGGTACCATGCGGATGTGTGTGGACTACCGGAAGATTAATCAGATAACCCATAAAGATGCCTACCCACTGCCCCGTATTGAAGAGTCTTTGGCCGCACTGAGAACTGCAAATTACTTCTCTACCCTTGACCTCACCAGTGGGTACTGGCAAGTGGCCGTGGCCCCGGAAGACCGGGAGAAAACCGCCTTCACCACCCCGATGGGGCTCTGTGAATTCAATAGTATGCCGTTCGGGCTGTGCAATGCCCCAGGAACCTTCCAACGGCTGATGGAGTGCTGTCTGGGACACCTAAACTTCGAGACCGTCCTATTGTACTTGGATGATGTGATTGTGTACTCCCAGACGTATGAAGCCAATCTGGAGCACCTGGCCGAGGTGTTCGCGTCCCTTGCCAAATACGGGATGAAATTGAAGCCCTCTAAGTGGCACCTGCTGAAACCCAGAGTGCAGTACCTGGGGCACGTGGTAAGTGCAGAAGGTGTCGCCCCCGACCCTGAGAAGATCACTGCCATCCAGGGCTGGCCGAGACCAACCACAGTGAGGGAAGTAAGGCAGTTTCTGGGTCTGGTGGGGTACTACCGGCGCTTTATCAAGGGGTACACGAAGATGGCTGCCCCCATGCAAGATCTCCTCGTGGGACAGACCAAAGGTGGTAGACCCATCGGAGCCCCACTGGTGTGGGAAGAAAAGCATGAGGAATCTTTCTGCCAGCTGAAAGCGGCCTTGACCGGAGAAGAGGTCCTAGCGTATCCTGACTATGGCTGCCCGTTCATCCTCTACACAGACGCCAGCAATGTGGGATTAGGAGCAGTCCTGTCCCAGGTCCAGGATGGGAAGGAGAAAGTGATTGCTTATGCTAGCCGGAAGCTTCGGCCAACTGAAAGGAACCCTGAGAACTACAGCTCCTTCAAGCTCGAACTCCTGGCATTGGTATGGGCTATCACAGAGCGGTTCCGCCACTACTTGGCTGCCGCAAAATTCACCGCTTTCACGGACAACAATCCGTTGACTCACCTGGACACGGCCAAGTTGGGCGCGTTGGAGCAGCGGTGGGTGGCCCGGCTAGCCAACTATGACTTCACCATCAAGTACCGAGCTGGTCGTGTCAACATTAATGCTGATGCACTCTCCCGAATGCCCCATTTGTCAGAAGAAGGGTGCGAGGATGACGACCTCGAGGAGATCGAGTTGCCTGCATTTCACCAGCCACCAACTGAGAAGGTACAGGTACATCAACAACGGGTGGACCTGGACCCACGGCCCAGTCAAGAGTGGCAGGAAGCTCAAAACCAGGCGCCGGCTGTCCGCCTCGTCAAGACCCTAGTGGAACAAGGTGCTGTTGGGATGGACCCTGCCGCCCCGGCTGAAGCCCAGCGCTTGTGGAAGGAACGGAAACGGCTGTATCTACATCAAGGGAAGCTGTACCGTGAGCTGATCAACCCAAAAACTCATGAGAAAATCTGCCAGTTGGTTATTCCTCAAGCTGAAGTGGCTACTGTTTTGCGGGCATACAATGATGGTGCCGGACACTTCGGGTGGAAGAAGCTAGAGATGCTGTTGAGAGAGCGGTTCTACTGGAGTGGGATTCGGGAGTCGGTAGAAGCCTGGTGCCGAGAGTGTGGTCCTTGCACGCTGAGGAGGAAGGACGAGGCCAGCCAGAGGGCGCCCCTACACCCGATCATCACACATCAGCCGCTGGAACTGGTCGCCCTAGACCATGTCAAGCTCACCCCCAGCCGAAGTGGGTACGACTACGCGTTGACCATCGTAGACCACTATTCAAGATTCATGGTGGTTGTCCCCGTCAAGGACCTAACTGGTCGAACTGCCGCTCGAGCGTTCCAGGCTTATTTCTGCCGACCACATGGATATCCAGAAAAGGTGCTTACTGACCAAGGCCCGGCTTTTGAAGCGGAGGTGTTCCACGAGTTCTGCCAGTTGTACGGCTGTAAGAAGATCCGGACCACCCCTTATCATGCCCAGACCAACGGCATGTGTGAGAAGATGAACCACTTGGTCCTGGGACTCCTCAAGACGTTACCGCTGGAAGAGCGGAACCTGTGGCCGGAAAAGCTACCCGACTTGGTCGATATGTACAACAATATCCCGTCCAGCTCAACAAAGTGCACCCCAGCATATCTGATGAGGGCTCGCCCCGGCCGCCTGCCGGTGGACCTGGAAATGGGGTTGGAGGCCCCAGAAGCACTCCCTTTGACAGCTGAATGGGAAACTCGGCGGAGAGCACAATACCGGCAGATTCAAGAATGTGTCGAGAAGAACTTAAGTCGGAGTCGGGAACTGCAGGAGCAGCGCTTTAATCAAAAGGCGTCTGCTGGCCCTTTTCAGCCCGGAGATGTCGTACTGAAGCGGAAGAGGAGAACCCACAAGCTGGATGATCAATGGGAACAGAACCCGTACGTCATACAGCCCACAGGATGGGAAGATGGGAAGGCCTACCAAATCAGTCGTGACCAAGGAGACACTTTGGCCACAGTTTCCCGGGACCATCTGAAAAGGTGCCCACCAGAGCAGAGCGGCGGCAGAAGTACCGGTTCCCCTACCAGCGGATAAGGCGAAAGAGGTGATCCACACTGCGATGGGAGACTTCCCAGCAGACTGGCCTACACAGAACGGCGCGGTGATTCTTCCAGTGATACTGTTCCCACAACCCGTGGATGAAGAAGTGATGGAAGCGGTCAGCCGTGAGTCAGTACCAGTGCCCAGGGATGAACCTGTATCCAACTCCCCTATGCCTCCGCCTGCCCTACACGATAGCAGGGAGGAGGAACTGATTGTTCCCTCTACCCCACCGCTTAGCCCTACTCACACCGGACTCCAGAGGTCCACCCGTCCCAACCTAGGTAGACCCCCACTTAGGTACAGGGAGACCGTCCTTTAAAAGGGGGGGGGGGGAAAGGTGTTTGTCTGAGTTTTGTTTGCAAGTTTGAAAGTTCTGCTGATAATGATAAGCAAAAATGGAACCAAAGCTTCATCTGATTATCCGTGATTGAGAAAACCGGCCATTGCCGGCACCGTTGTCCCCGTGGGGACCGTTTAAAAAGTTTGCATGGAGAACTTTCCATGGACAAGCCTGTGAACTTGCAGGGCAACCACAAACGTTAGTGGCATGTAAATAAGTTGTGTTACCGTTACCGTTTCCGCAGTTGCCGCCTCCGGAGAGGCAAGTTGGAGGGAGGGCCCACAGCAGAGCAGGCTGGGGCCCAGCCACCACAGGAACCGGTGGCTACCCTGTGGAGGGGAAGGACAGATCCCGCTCGGGTAACTTGTGCTGGACATGGGTCAAGGGGTGCTGCCTGGGTTTTAGGGGCAGCATCAGGGCCAGGTTACTTGGGTGGGAGAGAGCGGAGACCGTAACCGTAAACCATTTGCAACGTTTAAGGACTGAATCTCCCGATGTGGGATGATGTCATAAATTGTATGTGTGTTATTCTTTTTATATATTTTTCAGAAAATAAAACCAGTGTTGGACGGGCAGCCCGCGGACGGTCTGCATTTTGCTAAGGGGGAATGTGACGCCCTGGGCAAGCCAGGGGTCACAGGTCATAACACCACCACACCCTACACCCCAGTTAGGAACACCAAGGCTAACCTAAAATCCTTGTTGCCTTCCTCCAGGGGCTGGTGTTCACACCAAGGGGTGGGCCAGGCGGTTGGCTCCGCCCACTGAGGAGTTCACAGCCCTGGAGGCGGGAAGAACCAGGCAGTTTTAGCTCAGGCAGAGCTTGAGTGAGGAAGCGAAAGTAGAAGAAAGTGAAGAAGTAGTGGAGCTAAGGAGAAAAGCTGAAGTGACAGAAAAGTGAGAGTAGTAAAGCCTGAAGTTGGTCCGGGTGTGTGCCCAGGACAGTGACAGCAAGGTCAGCAGACGGCGGTGATAGTCTGCAGTGGGACTGTTTGGAGGTTGCTGGAAGGACCGCGGACGGGTGGTGGCCCGGCGGTCTGGAGCAGTATACGAAGAACAGTCAGCACCAGGGGAGGGGCCTTTCGGATCCCGGCAAGGCTAGGAGTCGCCATAATTTGCCAAATCCGTCAGTGAAGGGGACGACTGTCTCCCAACAACCAAGTCCCGATTGAAGGCAACAGTCCAACCGTTACAGAGAGACACCGCCACCGCCAGGGCACCAGTTTCTCAGGGCCAGCGCCTGCGGGCAAAAGTAGGGCTCCTCCGGCCCATATCCAAGCCGGGGAGCGGGTTACCGGTGGGAAACCATCGCAACCATCATCATCTTAGGTGCAGGAAAAGGGACCGTCACCGTCAACTACTGGGGAAAAGCAAGTGCAGCCGTCCGTGGGAACCATCTTTCCAGCCGTGTGTTTTACCGAGAATTGTGTTATCGTCTCAGGCTGAGTGAGTACCACAGTGCCGCAAGGCACAGCGCTGCCCCCGCGTCCCTGCGCCCACCAAGCCCTGCATCTCTCACCTCATCACTGGGCCCCGGGACAACCAACCCCCTACCCACGGAGGGGAGAACTAACATCAAGCTGCACCATACCATCACTCCCGGGATCCCGAGTCAGAGCAGCGGTGGTGTACATTCAATCACCACAACCGTGGGTGGCGTCACGGACAATAAACAATCCCCACACCCAAAAACCCACTTTCACTCACGGGCGAGGAGCGTCGCTAGAGTCCCCGGGATCCGGCCCATCGCTCGAGCCACCGAGCAGCAGCAGGCCGCAGCAGCAGCGGCAGCCGGACCCGAGCAGTGGGAGAGCGCGGCATCCCCTCCTCCGCCCGCGACACAGACACAGAGATAGAGAGAGACAGCCAGATACAGAGATGGAGACAGATAGACTGATACAAATATAGACAGAGAGATAGAAACAGACAGACAGAGACATAGACACAGACAGACAAGGAATGAGACAGACAGAGAGACTCACAGCGACACACAGACAGAGACTGGGAGAGAAACAGAGAGACAGTTACTATCCCGGGCAACACCCGGGTACTACAGCTAGTTACTAATATACATGACCCAATATTATGACTACACAATGTCCACTACCACTACCACTGCATAGTCAATGTATAATATTATATAATATTATAACATTACAATTACCTCTACAAAACACACTATGCAGAGTCCATTATTACCAAAAATACCACCTACACCTACTAATATATAATAAGTGAATTACATGAAACTGTTACAAAAAAAAAGAAAACAGAAAAAGTATACTATAAAAAAGACCAATATTATTACCCCATTATAGTGCCCATATAGTAGTAGGTGCCGGGCTTACCAACCATATAAGTGATTGCAGCTAATATATGCAAACGCATCTGTTATTTTGCAGGATCCTGCACTGGATGTTTAGGGGCGGGCATTGGAGTCATGTGATCGGGAGTGAGGGGAACTAGACTGGGAGCCGGCTTCTGACAGCTGCAGACGCTGGTAACCAAGGTAAACATCGGCCTTGGATACCCGATATTTATCTTGGTTACGAGTGTCTGCAGCTGCTAGGAGCAGGGCTCCCTGCACACGTAACCAACGTAAACATCGGGTAAGGCTGGTTTCACACTACGTCTTTTTAACATCCGTCAAAAACGTTTTTTTAACGGAAGTACGGATCCTGTGCAAATCCGTTTTGATGTCAATGCATTTTCAATGGACTCTCTCTCTCTCTCTCTCTCTCTCTCTCTCTCTCTCTCTCTCTTTCTCTCGTTTCACACTACGTCTTTTTAACATCCGTTAAAAACGTTTTTTTAACGGAAGTACGGATCCTGTGCAAATCCGTTTTCACTGCAATGCATTTTCAATGGACTCGCGTCCACCTGCGTTTGCATGCGTTTGCGTCCGTTAGACGCAGGATCCGTCCTTTTGCGTTATTTTGACATGTTTCAAAAACGCAACATGTAGCGTTTTTTTGCTTTGTCAAAATAACGCATCTCACAGGATCCTTCACATTGCGCCGCGAGCTGCAATGCATTTCAATGAGTGCTGGATCCTGCCCAGCAGAATGCGTTCAGTTGCGTTGTAACAGGATCCTGCTTTTGTACTGAGCATGCCCAGAAAGTACTGAGCATGCCCAGAACCAGTCTCCAGTGATCTGTCTATCTCTCTACTCCCTCCCTCACCCCCTCTCTCTCTATCTATGTCTTTCCCCCTTCCTCTCCTGTCTCTCTCTCCCCTGCCTGAAAGCTGCGGACACTCGTAACCAAGGTAAATATCGCGTAACCACTTCTCTTAGTTACCCGATGTTTACGTTGGTTACGTGTGCAGGGAGCCGGCTCCTAGCAGCTGCAGACACTCGTAACCAACATAAATATCGGGTATCCAAGGCCGATGTTTACCTTGGTTACCAGCGTCTGCAGCTGTCAGAAGCCTCCTCCCAGTCTAGTTCCCCTCACTCCCGATCACATGACTCCAATGCCCGCCCCTAAATATCCAGTGCAGGATCCTGCAAAATAACATATGCGTTTGCATACGTTATTTGCTGTAAAAGCAGGATCCGTACTTCCGCTAAAAAAACGTTTTCAGCGGATGTTAAAAAGACGTAGTGTGAAACTAGCCTTATTTGCTGTAAAAGCAGGATCCGTATTTCCGCTAAAATAACGTTTTCAACGGATGTTAAAAAGACGTAGTGTGAAACCAGCCTAAGGTATATACAATATAGTAATTTGCAGATGATATCCTTTAATATTGTGATCGTTCAATTTTCTAGTATTTTCCATCTGGCCAGCACTGACATGACAACATCTTCCAGCTATGACTTGTCTGCAGAGCTGATATGAAAGAACATTTGATTTCTCACATTTCCTGCATATTCCCTGCTGCTCCCTCTACCTCAATAGTTCCTCATCCTGCCTGTACCTACAGCACAGAACAAAGAACACCAATACTTCCAAAACTGAGTCACTACTGTGATTACCCCTTCCCCATTCAAAAAGAGATGCAACACAGACAGTGTGCCAGATTGAAAGTTTCTGTAAAAATATTAGTGTCCCCCCATAGGCGCTAATAATGCCCCCACTGTGCTACTTAAAAACTAATAATGCCCCATATGCTCCTTTGTAGGTTACAATGCTTCAGGTGCCACTGTAGCACCCAGGGATATGGGATACTGTAACGTCAATCCAGGAGGGGACCCACAGGACTGTGCATCGGACTCCCCCTAGGTAGCTACCACAAGCTAACCCCTATACAGGGACTGTCGGGCACAACCTCAGAGGGCCTAAATGCACAGCAGCCGGGATTAGCAAGGATAGCATCCTATTCGGGTCCAAGGTAGAAGCTGTAAATAGCCCGAGACAGATGCAGACTGGCGGGATCAGGACGAAGGCCAGGACTGAAGCCAGGTGCAGGAAGATGGAATCAGGAGGAGTCCACAGCTGGCTGTTACAGAAGGTGACCAGAGGAGACGGAAAGTACTCAGATGGGCACTCAGGATCTGCAGGCAGAGACAGAGTTAATGGAAGCACAGAGGGACCTGAACAACTAGTGTGGCGGGCGGAGGGGACACGCTCGCCACGCTCGGGTCCGGGGCTTCTGCTGCTGCTGCTCGGTGGCTCGAGCGGTGGGCCGGACC
The DNA here is from genome assembly GCF_048569485.1 of Anomaloglossus baeobatrachus. Classification (NCBI taxonomy): domain Eukaryota; kingdom Metazoa; phylum Chordata; class Amphibia; order Anura; family Aromobatidae; genus Anomaloglossus; species Anomaloglossus baeobatrachus. The sequence goes on from NC_134353.1 coordinate 907,335,747, forward strand.
CGGGGACTCGAGCAGCGCTCCTCACCCGTGAGTGAAAGGGGATGGTTGGTTTGGGGAGAGAGTTCGTGATGCCACCCACGAGACGTGGTGATGATGGCACCACTGCTGCTGGTGACGGGATCCCGGGAGAGATGGTAGGGAGCAGCGAGGATATTGTCCCCTCCGTGGGTAGGGTCTGGTGATCCCGGGGCCCGGTGGTGTAACGGGGAGGCTGGATGGCTGGAGTGCAGGGTTGCAGGGACAGCGCGGCGCGGTGCCGGACGGCACTGGTGTACTCACTCAGACAATCAATGACAGAGTCTCTGGTAAACCAAAAGGGTCGGAGGGACGGGTCCCGCAGCCGGCTGCAGTGTTGTTGTGCTCTCCCCGGACGGCTGATGGTGGCTGTCTTTCCCTGCACCATTTAGAATGTTCTGACTCCTGTGGTTGCCCACCGGTAGTCCGCTCCCCGGCGTATAGGTGCCGTAGGAGCCCGTTTTGCCCACAGGTGCTGGCCCTTGGATCTCTAGCCTGTGGTGGTGGCTGTATATCCTCACGGTGTGGCCTTTTGCCTTCTGTCGGGTCTTGGTTGTTGGGAAACCTCTGGGGTTCCTGTCACACTCGGCTATGACTATTGTCGGCGGCTGCAAGCCTGGTCGGGGTCCGATGGCCCTGCCTGTGTGCTTAGCTTCTGTTAGGGCCAGGTGGACGGGCAGACCCAGGAGGTGGATCCACTGGGCTGAACACCTCACCGAAGGCAAGGTGTCCGGTAGCCGGAGCACTACAGGTAGCAGGACAGTCCGTTCAAAGGGGTGGAGTGTAGAAGTCCCTGGGACCACGGAGTCACTGAAGGTAGTCCGGGTGACGGAGCTCAGGTTCGGAGGCCGAGATGTTGTCAGGCAGAGTCCGGAACCGACGGAGCGAGAAGACGGGTCACCACAGGGATCAGAGATGGTATGTACTGACGGGATGGTGGACAGTCACCGTTCGGGGTTCGGGAATCGTCAGGACCGGATGGCGAGGCAGGAGCGGCTCTAGGAGAGAGATAGGTAAGTATACCAGAAGACACAAGGAGACCTGACTCCTAGCTTAGCAAAACACGAAGAACAGGCCCCGCCCACTTGGAAAGGATCCCCCTATATACCCAGTACCTGATCCTTCAATATCCTGTTGGAGGACACTGGCCCTTTAAGAAAGGGTCAATGACCGCGCGCCCTAATGCGCATGCGCGAGGCCCGGGTGCCAGAAGCCAGGGTAGGGAGCAGTGAACAGGAGGCAGGAGAGCCGGGCTGGAGCAAAGCTGCCGACGGGCGCCGGGAGCGGGGACCGGGCCGCCTGGGGACCACAAGTGATGGGGCCTGGAGGCTGTGGAGCGGGGGATGCCTGACAGAGGAGCCGGGGAGCGAGGCAGGGAAGCCGGGGAGCATGGCAGGGGAGCCGGGGAGCGAGGCAGGGGAGCCGGAGAGCGTGACAGGGGACCCGGGGAGCGTGACAGTACCCCCTCCCCCACGCCCCCCTCCCCGCAATCGGGACAGGAAGGCACGTATCAGGGGAGTACCCACATTCTCCCGGGGTTCCCAGGACCTATCCTCAGGACCATACCCTGCCCAGTCCACCAGGAAGAACTGTCGGCCCCATACGGTTTTCATGGCCACGATATCCCTTACCGCATAGATGTCATCATCAGCAATAGGAGGAGGAGCAGAACTGGCAGCAGCGGAGAAGGGACCAAGGACAACCGGCTTGAGCAGGGAGACGTGGAAGGAGTTGGGTATTCTCATCGTGGCCGGGAGCTGCAGCTTGTAGGAGACCTCATTTATTTTGCTGAGGACTTTAAACGGCCCGATGTAGCGAGGGCCCAGCTTGTATGATGGTAGCTTCAATCGGACGTACTTGGAAGCAAGCCAGATGAGATCTCCTGGAGAGAAACACGGAGGATCCAGACGCCTCTTGTCTGCGTGTCTCTTCATCCGCTGGGAAGCACGTCCAAGGGACGCCTTGACAGAGTCCCAAATTGTTGCAAAGTCACGGATTACAGCATCAGCAGCAGGGACATCCGAGGAAGAGGATACAGGTAAAGGGACGAAAGGCTGAAGTCCGTAAATGACGTGGAAGGGAGAGCTGGAGGAGGACTCACTGACGTGGTGGTTATGGGAGAATTCAGCCCAAGGAAGAAGCGTGGACCAGTCGTCGTGATGGGCGTTGACATAGTGACGTAAGAAGGAGGTCAAGATCTGATTGACTCGTTCCACTTGGCCATTCGACTGAGGATGGTAGACTGAAGAGAAGTCCAGAGTCACTCCCAGATGTTTGCAGAGAGCCCTCCAGAATCGGGAGGTGAACTGAGTTCCTCTGTCGGACACAATGTGTGATGGAAAGCCATGCAAGCGGAAGATGTGTTGTATATAGGCGTCAGCGAGTTCCTGGGCAGAGGGCAGTCCAGCCATAGGGACGAAATGAGCCATTTTGGAGAACCGATCCACCACGACCCATATGACTGTGTGTCCGGAGGACAGGGGCAAGTCCGTAATAAAGTCCATTGCAATGTGTTGCCACGGAATGGAGGGTATAGGCAGAGGCAGAAGATGGCCATATGGCAGGTGTTTGGGCGTCTTGTTCCTGGCACAAGAGGAGCAGGCTGAGACAAAAGAAGCGACGTCCGTGCGAAGGGATGGCCACCAGTAGTGACGTACAATTGTACTCCATGTTTTCTTCTGACCAGCATGGCCGGCTATTTTCGAGGCATGGCCCCAGTGCAACACTTTTTGCCTGTCAGTCTCAGAGACATAGGTCTTCCCGGGCGGTATCTGGGCCAGGGTGACAGGGGCCACCGGAATGATTTTACTAGGGCAGATGATGGGCTGGGATGTCTCCTCCTCCTGCTCCATGGGCATGAATGACCTGGACAAGGCATCTGCTCGTACATTCTTGTCCGCGGGTCAAAAATGGAGCTGAAAATCGAACCTGGCAAAGAACAAGGACCACCTGGCTTGCCGTGGGTTCAGTCGCTGAGCGGACCGCAGGTATTCCAGGTTCTTGTGGTCCGTGTAAATGATCACGGGGTACACTGCTCCCTCCAGAAGGTAGCGCCAGTCCTCCAGAGCCAGTTTGACTGCCAATAGCTCTCGGTCACCGATGGTGTAGTTGCGTTCAGGCGCTGAGAAGCTCTTGGAGTAGAAACCGCAAGTAACCATCTTCCCGGAGGAGGACTTCTGCATGAGCACTGCTCCGGCTCCCGAGGAGGAGGCATCCACCTCCAAGGTGAACTGTCGGTTTAACTCAGGATGGTGGAGCACAGGGGAGGAAGCAAATGCCTGTTTCAGGGAGCCAAACGCGGCGGCGGCCGCAGGTGACCAGTCCTTTGGATTAGCCCCCTTCTTGGTCAAGGCGGAGAGAGGTGCAGTCAGAGCAGAGAAGTAAGGGATGAACTGACGGTAATAGTTTGCGAATCCCAGAAAGCGTTGGATTGCCTTCAGTCCGGAAGGAGGGGGCCAGTTGAGAATGGAAGAGACCTTCTCCGGGTCCATCTGCAGACCGGTATCGGAGATTACGTAACCCAGGAAGGGAAGAGAAGACTGCTCGAAGATACACTTCTCGTACTTGGCGTACAGAAGATTCTCTCTCAGTCTTTGTAGTACCAGCTGCACGTTCTCTCTGTGGGTCTGGAGGTCCGGAGAGCAGACCAGGATATCATCAAGATACACCACCACACAGACGTAGAGAAGGTCCCGGAACACGTCGTTCACCAATTCCTGAAAGACTGCTGGTGCGTTACACAGGCCGAAGGGCATCACACAGTATTCATAGTGCCCATCGCGAGTATTGAATGCGGTCTTCCATTCGTCCCCAGAGCGGATGCGGACCAGGTTGTAGGCACCCCGAAGATCCAACTTGGTAAACACACAAGCTCCTCTAAGCCGATCAAACAATTCGGGGATGAGCGGCAGGGGGTATTTATTTTTCACGGTGATTTGGTTCAATCCCCGGTAGTCAATGCATGGGCGTAGGTCGCCCTCTTTCTTCTTAACGAAGAAGAAGCCTGCTCCAGCAGGAGAGGAGGATCTCCGAATGAATCCCCTTGCCAGGTTCTCCGTGATGTAGGTAGACATGGCCCTTGTTTCAGCAGGAGACAGCGGATATATCCGTCCTCGAGGTGTTGTAGTTCCCGGAAGTAGGTCGATGGCACAGTCGTAAGGACGATGTGGCGGCAGTACCTCTGACTCCTTTTTATCAAAGACGTCCGCGAAGGACCAATAGGCCGAGGGCAGTCCCGGTAGGGACTCCGGAACCGGAGGTCGTTGGATGGGCTGTGTAGTCTTCAGACAGTTCTCATGGCAAGAGGAGCCCCATCAGGTGATTTCACCAGTAGCCCAGCTGACTGACGGTTCGTGTGTCCGTAACCAGGGGAGTCCCAGCAGGATTTGATGAGACATGTGTGGGAGGATGTAGAGAGCGATGTTCTCGGTGTGCAGGGCACCGATACGTAGTTCCACCGGCTTGGTGATCCACGAGATGGTGTCAGAGAGGGGTCTCCCATCTACAGAGGCAATCACGAGGGGTTTGTCGAGTGGAGTAACAGGCACCTGGTACTTGTCCACCGTGGCCTGCTGGATGAAATTGGCTGCTGCCCCGGAATCGAGGTACGCCTCGGCCGTGAACCGCATCTCTCCCGTTGTTACTTGAACAGTCCACGTAACCGGGTCTGAGAGAGTCCCAGCACCTAGGGTGGCCTCTCCTACCAGCCCTAGGCTTTGGCGTTTCCCGGCCTCTCTGGACAGGAGCGTAGAAGGTGTGTGCCCTCTCCGCAGTAGAAGCAGAGGCCCTTGGCGAGCCGTTCTGCTCGGCGTTGTTCGGACTGCCGCAAACGGTCAATCTGCATGGGCTCATGGACAGAGACACCAGACGACATTGACTGAAGTACAGCGGGCTTCTGCGGAGGAGAGGAATGCCGTATCGGACGTCTCTCACGGGACACCTCTTTGGATCGTTCCTAGAATCTGAGGTCCACGCGGGTGGCTAGTGCGATCAGGGCATCCAGAGTAGAAGGAACATCGCGGCCTGCCAGCTCGTCCTTAATACGACTGGAAAGTCCTTCCCAGAAGGCGGCGGTGAGGGCTTCATTGTTCCACCCCAATTCCGAGGCCAAAGTGCGGAAGCGGATGGCATACTGCCCCACCGTCATGGTCCCCTGACGTAGCCTGAGGAGTGATGAGGCGGATGCGGCTGCACGTCCGGGTTCGTCAAAGGTGGTTCTAAACGCCTGCAGGAAGTCCTGGTTGTTAGTGGTTACAGGGTCCTCCTTTTCCCACAAGGGGTTCATCCAGGCCAGTGCCTCACTCTCTAGATGGGACATCACAAACGCCACCTTGGCTTGGTCGGAGGCAAACAGGTGCGGAAGCAGCTTGAAATGGAGGGAGCACTGGTTTAAGAACCCTCGGCAGGTCTTGGGAACTCCGGCATATCGGGGTGGAGAGGCCAAGCGGAGTTTAGAAGCTTCCGAGGGAGCCGCTACGGGAACCGTGACCGTGGACTGTGCAGTGGTAACCTGAGATGCCAGGGACGTGGCAGTTGCTTGCAGCGTGTTCAGGCGGGTATCCACCAAGGTCATGAAGGCCAGCATGCGGGACTGAGTCTCGCGCTGTCGTCCGAGTTCCTGCTGCAAGTTGCCCAGCTGGGCCGCTAGTGCTTCGGCGGGATCCATGGCCTGTTCTTACTGTTAGGGCCAGGTGGACAGGCAGACCCAGGAGGTGGATCCACTGGGCTGAACACCTCACCGAAGGCAAGGTGTCCGGTAGCCGGAGCACTACAGGTAGCAGGACAGTCCGTTCAAAGGTGGTGGAGTGTAGAAGTCCCTGGGACCACGGAGTCACTGAAGGTAGTCCGGGTGACGGAGCTCAGGTTCGGAGGCCGAGATGTTGTCAGGCAGAGTCCGGAACCGACGGAGCGAGAAGACGGGTCACCACAGGGATCAGAGATGGTATGTACTGACGGGATGGCGGACAGTCACCGTTCGGGGTTCGGGAATCGTCAGGACCGGATGGCGAGGCAGGAGCGGCTCTAGGAGAGAGATAGGTAAGTATACCAGAAGACACAAGGAGACCTGACTCCTAGCTTAGCAAAACACGAAGAACAGGCCCCGCCCACTTGGAAAGGATCCCCCTATATACCCAGTACCTGATCCTTCAATATCCTGTTGGAGGACACTGGCCCTTTAAGAAAGGGTCAATGACCGCGCGCGCGCCCTAATGCGCATGCGCGAGGCCTGGGTGCCAGAAGCCAGGGCAGGGAGCGGTGAACAGGAGGCAGGAGAGCCGGGCTGGAGCAAAGCTGCCGACGGGCGCCGGGAGCGGGGACCGGGCCGCCTGGGGACCGCAGGTGATGGGGCCTGGAGGCTGTGGAGTGGGGGTCGCCTGACAGAGGAGCCGGGGAGCGAGGCAGGGAAGCCGGGGAGCGTGGCAGGGGAGCCGGGGAGCGAGGCAGGGGAGCCAGAGAGCGTGACAGGGGACCCGGGGAGCATGACAGCTTCACTCCGCTCCCCAGTTCAGTACCGGTGGGCCACCGCCCAGCCCCGGTCTTATGGCTCTGCAGAGTTCCACTAACTCCTGCAGACGGCCACCACCGTCTGACAACCTTGCTGTCAGTGCCTGGGCTCCGACCCAGACACTTGCAGTTTCTGATCTCTCACTTTCACCTCCTGAACTCATCTACCGCTTTTCCCGCTTCCAGGCCTGTGAACTCCTCGGTGGGTGGGGCCAACCGCCTTGCTCCGTCCCACCTGGGATGGACATCAGACCCTGGAGGGAGGCAACAAGGGTTTTTGATTGACTGTTGTTACTGTCTAGGGTGGGGGCTGTGTGTGTTGGTATGTATGTGATTACCTGGCTAGTCCAGGGCGGCACACTAGCACAGAGACAAGGCTACAGGGACACGTTGAACAAGCACCACCCAAAGGAAAAGGAAGTCTTAAGTACCCAGTACCTGTCAGCAGCAATATCCTGATAAATGGTGCTGACCCTTTAAGAAAAGGTGAGAGCGTGCGCCCACGCCCTAGTGCGCATGCACTAACCCTGAGACCCGGACGCCAGAGCTGGAGACACAGGAGAGGAGGCAGAATGCAGGTGTGCAGGACACAGAGCGAGGAGTACGGTGCGACACTGGAACCGGCAGACAGGAGGCGCAGGCGGCGCTGCTGGAGGAGAGCGGGCACAGTGGCTGTGAGCAGGGCGCACGGGAACCAGAGCGGTGAGTGACGGGTGGTGCAGCTGCCCCAGGTGCGTGACAGATATTCAGTCCTGGGAAGTGTCTCTTTTGGGAGATGTCCCGGTGGTGGTCGTTGCCCGGTCCCGTGCCCTGGGCCCTTTTTGTAATGGGGTTATTTACAGGGTAAAATAAAATAATGTTCACTTGTGACAGCACTTGGGGTTTTGCGGCTAAGTGAAGGGAGACGCCACTGCAGAATGTCTCTACTGGGGCTGGTGGTATTGGCAGCTAGAATGGTAGACCCTCCACAAGTAGGGTTTTGCCCCAGAGGGTGTATGGTGCAGTGGGCGTCGGAAGAAGGAGTCCACACAGGTGTTCAGTGCAACTGGTTTACTCACTGCTGGTAGATATTGACTGGTTGCCCGAGGCCGGCTGGTTTTTCCTCCAGGTTCCCTTCGTCCCAGTTTGGTTCTCTGGTACCTTCTTCCCCTGCACCTGTCTCTGTTAAGTGGGTCCCCGTGGTATAGAACACTGGGGATCCTTGTTCTGTAGTTTGTCCATTTATGTCCACCTGACGGTAGCGTGAACCCTGTGGGGTTGGAGACTCTGTTCCTATCCCCGATTCTCCCTTTGCTACAGAGTTTTCAGATTCTTGAGGGTCAGCAAGGTCCCTAATGGTCCCCTTGCTGTGCAGGTGTTAACAGGTCGGCTTGAAGCTCTTTCCTGTCCTAGGGTCCTGTACCCCGTCGGTGCGCAGTTCCGGGAGTACTCCACCGTGCTCCACCGGCAACCACTTCTCCTGGGTACCAGGTCACCATTAACCCGAGTCAGGTTGTCACTTCGCATCCACCTTCACCTCTCGCCTATCTGACACTTGACTCACTACTCTCCATAGTCACTGTAGTTCTGACTACTGACTTCCTGTGTTCTCTCTGTCCACAGTCTGCCCCTCCCACCTGGTCAACTAGTGGACTGGACTGGCTCCACCTCTAGGTGGCCATCAATTGGTCCCACCCTAGCCCTGTACCATTATTTGGGGGATTAGTTGGGGAAAACTGGGATTACCTGGGTTTTTGTTGTCCCTAAGGGGGAAAGGCCTGCATCATTATGGGGATACAGAACCTTTTAGCACCCTGAGGGTGTCAGGGGTGCTACATTCCCCCTTGGTTAATTCCAACACGCCCTCAGGCTGCTAGGTAAAACTGGGTGCACTTTTTATTTTTCATGTAAACAGAACGGTCTTACCGCGCAGGGGAGGGTCATCACTTTAAACGTTTCAACAACTGAAGTACCCCTCCCTACCCACCACCCTAAGGTCTTGGTCCCAGAACCCTGTCAGAAGGAAGGTCACCGGTTGCACTGGTGACCAGGTCTCGTTCGCCTCTGCCGCAGACCTTTCCTGCACCCGGCCTCTCCTGGTGGCGGTGTCCATTAGTCCACTGGTAGGGCGTACTCTGGTGGGGCACCACTGGTGCAACTATTTACAAAAACAAAAGGTTGTGCTGGCTGCTGCCAGTCCTGCAGCCTGGGGTCCATGTTTATATCAAATCAAACATGAAAACTGGTAACTTTCTTTCAGATCAGGAACAGTTTGAACAACAACAACAAACTGGCAGCATATCAGGTCATGGCTACCAGGGGGTTGGAAAGGGGCCATTTGGTTCACTTGGCCTCCTGTGATCAGCACTTAGAGTCTGCGTGCACTGGTCCCATGCACCTGCACTGCCTCCTGGTGGCAGCTGAGGGACTGGTGTTGCAGTGGATGCTGACGCGGATACTGAAGTGGGAGCAGGGGCTGGCGTTTCTGCAAGAACCTCACATCAAGGTCATAGCAGTCCCGCTCTCCATAGTGCCGGGTTTAGGCCACTTTGTCACCCACATGCAAGTCCCGATCTGAGTGTCTTCTGGGGAGATAAGGTCTCACATTCTGGCGGGAGATGAAGACTCCCTCCTTCAGGCCAGTCTCTGCGATGAAACCCCCTCCCTTTTTAGGCTGAACCGCTCCACCACACCCTAATACATCAGGCCCGAGCGCAGTAGGTGGAGAGCAGGCGCTGCTTCTCCTGGAGGTCTCTGGTCTCCGCCTGCATCCGCCGCACCTCCTGCTGTTCCCGCTTCCAGGCCAACTGGGTGATGATGGCCTGGCAGCCTCCACGGGTGTCCTCCTCCTCACAGGCCTACTGCCAGATGACGACTGCTGCTTTCCCGCTACCTGGATCATGGTAGCTCGCTGCCAGAGCCCCGACAGTGACTGGGCACAGTACCTGGATGTGGTCGTCACCGCCGGTGGTGGCCTCCTCCGCGGCTCCCGATGACTCAGTAGGCGATCACCACGAGTGCAGATGGTGCTTGGTTATTCTCCAGCGGAGAAGGTGGTGTCACCACTTCTGGTCTGGCAAGGGAAATTGGCAACACTTTGACCTTCTCCAGCAGAGAAGGTGATGCGACTGTTTCTAGTCTCTCTGGCGGTGCTGAGACCTGGTTGAGGATGGATCCCGGTGCCTGGGTCGGTGCAGCCTGGTCAAGCGGCACTCCCATCATCTCCGCCTTCCACTCCTCTACACGCTGCAGGTGTTCCGCATGCGGAGTCCAGCAAAGCCGCTGGACCTCCACCCCTAGTCTCTCCGCTGTCCAGGTTCCTGGGTGATCTTGTGCACCGACACAATCCCCTGGAGCGGACATGTTGCCTGGGGCAGTCCTGGAGGCATTCTGCAGCAACCCCGCTAGTTTTCCTTCACCACTCTCGTGGGACTGGAGCCCCTCGGGAACTTCTGGGTGAGGTTACTGCCCCCTTCTGCCTGCATTTACAGGAGTCGTGGGCGGGACTTCTTTTCGCGCTTTTTGCTCTGCTGTGGCGCAGTTACTTTTCACAGCAAAATGGCGGCGGTTTTGCAAACAGTAAAGTACAGTCCATAAAGTACAACCTCAGATCTTCACAGCCCCTTTTCATATAAATTAGCCCTGGAAGCAGAATCTCGGTGAGATCTATGTCTGACCCATAGATCTTAACAGACCATTTACACATTAAGAAAAGCATGAATTTCTCTGGAATAACACATCTGATCGCAGATATCAAAGTATTATTTTTATTTAACCTTCTATAACCTCCATGCTCATATAGATGACTCAGAAGGGTTGATCCTACTGACATACTAAGTTTAAATATTAGGTCAATACAATATGTGGCTGCTTTTTAGTGAGTGCAACATTTGGAGATAATGACTTTCAGGCAAATCGGTGAGTCACATGTTTTGCAGTTTGCCTGTTAATAAGGGATCTTTGGGTCTTATTCGCCAATATATGTAAACATATAACATTGGCAAGTTCATCCACATTTATTTGTTACTTTAATTTAGTGAGAATACTGGAAAAGAGTATCGTGGGCTGTAAATGAAAAATTTAAAAGGGATGTTCAACAATTTTTGAAATTCTTAAACACAGTTTTATTGTTCATAATAAGCCAAATTAAAGACCAAAGTCCGGAAATGATATTCCGCTCATTTAGCTGCAAAGGATATTGGTTGCAATGTATTTTAATCATCACCAGAAGTAAAAAAATAAAATCAGTACATGAGCCACAGAGAAAACAGGAATGTGTATAACAGAGGCATCGATATCATCAAAGATCCTTCTAGGGTTGTGTTGTGGACGGGGACCGCTGCCGCTGCAGGGGCTGCTCGGATCCGGGTTCATTACTGCGGCTCGAGTGGTGACCAGACACGGGCTCGCACGGCCGTCCTTCCTCACAATGGTAGAAAGGGAGTATTTACAGGGGATTGATGTGTCGGTGACGCCACCCGTGTGTTGCGGTGAGGTATTGGTAGCCTGGTGATGGGGCGCCCGGGGACGATGGAGCGGGGCAGCAAGGTGGGACCCCCTCCATGGGTAGGGGTGGTGTAGTCCTGGGGCCCAGGTATGCGGGAGTAATGGATGCTGGAGGTGGTGTGCCGGGTTGGACCGTGGGGGCAATGGTGTACTCACAGTTCAAAGAATCACACACAAGTCCGGTGGTAAACCAAGTTGCCAGTGACCGGTCACCTTTGGCGGGTGTAATGAACCCGGATCCGAGCAGCTCCTGCAGCGGCAGCGGTCCCCGTCCACAACACAACCCTAGAAGGATCTTTGATGCTATCGATGCCTCGGTTTTACACATTCCTGTTTTCTCTGCGGGTCATGTACTGATTTTTTTTTTTTACTTCTGGTGATGTTTAAAATACATTGCAACCAATATCCTTTGCAGCTAAATGAGTGGAATATCATTTCCGGACTTTGGTCTTTAATTTGGCTTATTATGAACAATATAACTGTGTTTAAGAATTTCAAAAATTGTTGAACAGCCCTTTTAAATTTTTCCGGGTCCCACACTCGGGTGTAGCAAACAGGGGTCTCTTCCTCCTGCACTCAGTGTCTGTGTCTTCTCTGGGACAACTCTGCGTGGAACGGGGAAGTCCACTCCCGGTACTGTGCATGTTTGGGAGCTGTAGCTTGCGAAATCTGATCCTTGGGATTTCTGTGGGTTCTGATAATAATGTGGTGCCAATATTCAAAAAGGGGACAAAAACTGAGCCGGGAAATTATAGGCCGGTAAGTTTAACCTCTACGGTTGGTAAAATCCTTGAGGGGTTCTTGAGAGATGCTATACTGGAGTATCTCAAGAAAAATAACCTTATGACAGAGTATCAACATGGGTTTATGAGGGATCGATCCTGTCAAACTAATTTGATCAGCTTCTATGAAGAGGTAAGTTCAAGCCTGGACCAGGGAAATGCAGTGGATGTGGTGTATATGGACTTTTCAAAAGCTTTTGATACAGTGCCACACAAAAGGTTGGTACATAAAATGAGAATAATGGGGATAGGGGAAAATATGTGTAACTGGGTTAAAAACTGGCTCAGTGATAGGAAACAAAGGGTGGTTATTAATGGTACGTACTCGGACTGGGTCTCAGTTCATAGTGGGGTACCACAGGGGTCAGTATTGGGCCCGCTTCTTTTCAACATATTTATTAATGACCTTGTTGGGGGCATGCGGAGTAGAATTTCAATATTTGCAGATGATACTAAACTCTGCAGGGTAATCAATACAGAGGAGGATAATTTTATATTACAGGGAGATTTATGTAAATTGGAGAATTGGGCTGAGAAGTGGCAATTGAAGTTTAATGTAGATAAATGTAAGGTCATGCACTTTGGTAGAGGAAATAAAATGTATGATTATGTACTTAATTGTAGAACACTGGGTAAAACAGACACAGAAAAAGACTTGGGTGTATGGGTGGATGGTAAACTTCACTTTAGTGGACAGTGTCAGGCAACTGCTGCCAGGGCTAATAAAATAATGGGATGTATTAAAAGAGGTATAAGTGTTCATGAAAAAAATATAGTTCTACCTCTGTACAAGTCACTAGTGCGACCGCACTTAGAATACTGTGTACAATTCTGGTCACCGATATATAAGAAGGACATAGCTGAACTGGAGAGGGTGCAGAGAAGAGCCACCAAGATTATTAGAGGAATGGGTGGGCTGCAATACCAAGACAGGTTATTAAACTTGGGGTTATTTAGTCTGGAAAAACGAAGGCTTAGGGGGGATCTAATCACAATGTATAAATATATGAGGGGACAGTACAGAGACCTTTCCAAAGATCTTTTTACACCTAGGCCTGCGACTGGAACACGGGGGCATCCGCTACGTCTTGAGGAAAGAAGGTTTAATCATAATCACAGACGAGGATTCTTTACTGTACGAGCAGTGAGACTATGGAACTCTCTGCCGCATGATGTTGTAATGAGTGATTCACTACTAACATTTAAGCAGAGCCTGGACGCCTTTCTTGAAAAATTTAATATTACCAGTTATGTATATTAGATTTTATGACAGGGTATTGATCCAGGGAACTAGTCTGATTGCCGGATGTGGAGTCAGGAAGGAAATTTTTTCCCCATTGGAACTTGTTTGTCACATTGGGGTTTTTTTTGTTTTTTTTTGCCTTCCTCTGGATCAACATGTTAGGCTACGGGTTGAACTAGATGGACTTAGAGTCTCCCTTCAACCTTAAAAACTATGATACTATGATAGACCCCCTATCCCGTGCATTGGGCTTCCATTTCGTTCTCTGGGGTTCTACGGAACAAGGCCTGAAACCTTGTCCCTGGCTGGTCAATTAACAAGGGGGCTTGCAACCGTCCTCGTCCTAGGGTCCAGACACCGGCGGGCTACAACCCTGCCCCGGTCCACTTATGGTCTCCCGCAACCGGATCTCCGTCGCCTCTGGTCCTGCTTGCCGTCTGCCACCTAGTCCGATAGTCCAGGGGCCCCTACCCATGACTCCACTGTCAACTGTCAACTCTTTACTGTCTCCACACTCCCCTCCAACTCCAACTGCACTCACTTGCTCCCACCCCTGACACCTCAGGACCCCTAGGTGGGCGCTCCCATCCACCTGGTCCCGCCCACTGGTGTGTCCCTATTGTCATGAGTGGGTGGCTAGGCTTTAATGGCTGTGTGTTGTACCAGGGTGTGGGATGTTGTGTTGTAATCAAGGAGGGTGGACTACTTCTGTGACTACCTGGTTTTGCCAGGGCATCACAGTTCCTCCTACTAACAGACACCCTTTAAAGAAAAAATACGTTAAAAGAAAATACATATTTAATTGAAGCTGAAAAAGTTTTCCTTAGCAAATTTAAAAGGGTGGTCTTCATTACGAAACATGGATGAAATTAATTGGAATCTACTGAAAAGGAACTAATTTGGGTCATGCATTGCAAAAGATCGTACAAAGGTTTTATTAAAATAGAAGCTAGTGATGGTGGTCTTGTTGGTATCACCAGGTATTTTATGAATGGCCATTTATTTGAATGGCTGAAGAGGAGAGACATGGTCTGCCATAGCTTCCACCTGACAACTGGAGTTTATGAAGCTGGATCCATATTGATCAGATGATCTCTGAGATACAATCACTATCTAATGGGGTGGTTATGGTAATGGTTGGTACACACGCCAAGTACACATCATGGAGACTTTTTAGACGTCTTTTAAGGAGAATTTGCCTACGGCATTTTTTTTTCAAATCCAGATTTAACAAAGTGGCAATTTACGATCAGAAGATGTCAGAAGAAAAGAGTGGTCACTTGTTTTAGCCACTTCACAGCTTTCAAATCCTGAAGAGGTAATGGACATCTGTTACCAGGGTTTACCCGTATAAACTAAGGACGCCACCTTTGCCACCACTATCACAGCAGTCTAGAAATCTGTATATAAGCCTCAAGTCCCCTCTGCATATCCCAAAAACTACCTTTTATAATATCTTCATACGATGTGGTCCGGTCCGGTGGGTGACGCTGATCTTGCTTGATGCCTCCTCTTTCCCTTGCAATCACCGTCCTCCTGCCTTGTTTCATATGAATGATGCATTCTACTATGTTCTCAATCAACCCAAAAGACTCATAGATATAAAAGCTTAATATTTTTGGAAGTTGGAGTGGGGTTTTTTAGATTTGGCTATCTTAGGAGGATATTTGTTTGTGCAGGTAACTATTACTGTGCAGAATTATTAGGCAACCTAATAAAAACCAAATATATTTCCATCTCACTTGTTTATTTTCACAAGGTAAACCACTATAACTGCACAAAATTAAGAAATAAACATTTCTGTCATGCAAAAACAAACCCCCCAAAAATTTGTGACCAATATAGCCACTTTTCTTTATGATGACACTCAGCAGCGACCATCCATAGATTCTGTCAGTTGCTTGATCTGTTTACGATCAACATTGCGTGCAGCAGCCACCACAGCCTCCAGACAATGTTCCGAGAGGTGTACTGTTATCCCTCCCTGTAGATCTTACATTTTATGAGGGGCCACAGGTTCTCTATGGGGTTCAGATCAGAAGAACAAGGGAGCCAAGTTATTATTTCTTCATCTTTTAGACCTTTACTGGCCAGCCATGCTGTGGAGTATTTGGATGCATGTGATGGAGCATTGTCCTGCATGAAAATCATGTTTTTCTTGAATGATACAGACTTCCTCCTGTACCACTACTTGAAGAAGTTGTCTTCCAGAAACTGGCAGTAGGTCTGGGAGTTGAGCTTCACTCCATCCTCAACCCGAAAAGGTCCCACAAGTTCATCTTTGATGATACCAGCCCATACCGGTACCCCACCTCCACCTTACTAGCGTCTGAGTCGGAGTGGAGCTCTCTGCCCTTTACTGATCCAGCCTCTGGCCCATCCATATGGCCCATCAAGAGTCTCTCTCATATCATCAGTCCATAAAACCTTTGAAAAATCAGTCTTAAGATATTTTTTGGCCCAATCTTGAAATTTAATCTTATGTTTCTTGTTCAAAGGTGGTCTTTTTTCAGCCTTCCTTAACTTGGCCATGTCCCTGAGTATGGCACACCTTGTGCTTTTTGATACTCCAGTAACGTTGCAGCTCTGAAATATGGCTAAACTGGTGGCAAATGGTATCTTGGCAGCTTCACGCTTGATTTTCCTCAATTCAGGGGCAGTTATTTTGCTACTTTTTTGTCCAACACGCTTCTTGCGAACCCTGTTGGCTATTTGCTATGAAACACTTGATTGTTCTGTGATCACGCTTCAAAAGTTTGGCAATTTCAAGACTGCTGCATCCCTCTGCAAGACATATCACAACTTTGGACTTTTCAGAGCCCGTCAAATCTCTCTTCTGACCCATTTTACCAAAGGAAAGGAAGTTGCCTAATAATTAAGCACACCTTATATAGGGTGTTGATGTCATTACACCGCACCCCTCCTCATTACAGAGATGCACATCACCTGATTTACTTAATTGGTAGTTGGCTCTCAAGCCTATACAGCTTGGAGTAGGACAACATGTATAAAAAGTATCATGTGATCAAAATACTCATTTGCCTAATAATTCTTCACACAGTGTATGTTAGTTAACCACAAATTTTGCTCTTGGGCAGACATACTTTGCTTTGTCCTGTTGAGGGCAGGACAAAATACTGTAGTGCGCATGCGCCGGCTTTACGGCTTTAATTTTGGGTCATCAGCGCTTTTTGTCCATTCCTGGCTTATGCCCCTTACAGTACTTTGACCTACACCTGTGCAGGAGCGAGATTGGGGGCACTGCGTGGATTACGTCGGACACATCATCTACATGATTCAGGGCAGGAGTATGGTGATTGTAGGGAGAGAGAAGCAACAGAAGTGAAGCCCAGTGGACATGACCATGCTGTATGAGGGAATACTAAAAAGTATTTTTTGGGATGTGTCCATGTGAGTGTTACATGTGCTGTTCGTATGATATCTGTGTGACATCCAGATAGCACACGGAGAGCATGAACTTATATACTTACCTGTCTCTGGCTCGGTTGTCACACTTGCTTCTGGGTCCGCGGTGCAGTGAATATTCATGAACATAATGAGGGGGCCCGGAATCAAGTGGGACAACAGCGCAGGAGACAGCTAAGTATAAAAATATATTTTTTTAAGTAACGTCTTTTCTTCGCTACATGTCACACTGATGTCACACGGATCACATCAGTGTGCGGTCCATGTGACATCTGTACTGCTGGTAAAAAATGGACATGTCACCGTGTGGAGCACACTGACACATGGTCTGTGTCAAAATATGGACATATGCTCAAACCCATTGAATTTAATGGATCTACTGTACATGTGCCCGTGTCTCCGGTACTTGTGGAAACAGACACCACATGTACCGGAAACACGGACGTGTGAAGGGGGCCATAAGAGAAGTAGCAAAAGATGGAACATATGCACAGCAAGACATTTTGATGTTGCTGTGCATTATGTTAATTTTTAAGGACTTTTTTAGTGCTTTTTCAAATGAGATCCATGTGAAATCTGTCTGAAGAGGGCATTTTCATATACCCTAATGGGTTACTCTCATCTTGTTAAGTTATCAACTAATTAAAGTACCTGATTACTGTTCACTAGGACTCTGACTGTTGGGAACTTAAAATCCCAAAACATGAAACACCACCAAGTATAGGGCTCTGCTATTCCAGCAGTCCAAATAGACAATGATTAAGGGCTCCAACACACATCTGTTAAAACCACACACGTGTGATACGGGCTGTTTTTCGGGTCCGTTTTCCGTTTTTTAGGTCCGTTTCTATGGTATGTGTGGCCAGCGTGTGTATCCCTTATGCTAACCGTATGTGCGTGTGGAATGTCCGTGTGTGCGTGAGTGAAATAACTGACATGTGTGTGTGTTGTCCGTGTAAAATGTTCCGTGTGTGTGTGTGATGCACAATGTCATTGATACATGTCGGCAGACAGCAGACAGAGTTGCGCGATGAGAATGAACTCAGGTGAACTTCACCCGACTTCATTGTCATGCTGCGGCTCTGTCTGTGTGCTGCGTACTGATTAGCGGTCACCCGTGAAGGACTCACCAGTGACCGCTAATCCCCTGACTGAATTGAGCAGCCGTCTCCCATACTTACCGTTCCCCGATCTCCGGCGCGGCGCTGCACGGCTGTTATAAAAACTTCGGCGGCTTTTACTATTTTGAAAAAGCCGGCCGCTCATTAATCAATCTCGTATTCCCTGCTTTACCCGCCCACCGGCGCCTGTGATTGGTTGCAGTCACACACGCCCACCACGCTGAGTGACAGCTGTCTCACTGCACCCAATCACAGCAGCCGGTGGGCGTGTCTATACTGTGCAGTAAAATAAATAAATAAATAATTAAAAAAAACGGCGTGCGGTCCCCCCCATTTTAATACCAGCCAGATAAAGCCATACGGCTGAAGGCTGGTATTCTCAGGATGGGGAGCCCCACGTTATGGGGAGCCCCCCAGCCTAACAATATCAGTCAGCAGCCGCCCAGAATTGCCGCATACATTATATGCGACAGTTCTGGGACTGTACCCGGCTCTTCCCGATTTGCCCTGGTGCATTGGCAAATCGGGGTAATAAGGAGTTATTGGCAGCCCATAGCTGCCAATAAGTCCTAGATTAATCATGTCAGGTGTCTCCCCGAGATACCTTCCATGATTAATCTGTAAGTGACATTTAAAAAACACACACACACCCGAAAAAATAATTTATTAGAAATAAAAAACACTAACAAAGTCCCTCATCACCAATTTATTAACCCCGACAAAGCCCTCCATGTCCGGCGTAATCCACGGACCTCCAGCGTCGCTTCCAGCTCTGCTGCATGCAGGTGACAGGAGCTGCAGAATACACCGCCGCTCCTGTCACCTCCACGCAACAAATGAGGTGAGTAGCGAGATCAGCTGCTGTCAGTCAGGTAACTCGCGGCCACTGCTGGATCCAGCGGTGGCCGCGGGTAACCTCAGTGTCAGCTCAGCTGATCGCGCTACTCACCTCATTTGCTGCGTGGAGGTGACAGGAGCGGCGGTGTATTCTGCAGCTCCTGTCACCTGCATGTAGCAGAGCTGGAAGCGACGCTGGAGGTCCGTGGATTACGCCGGACATGGAGGGCTTTGTCGGGGTTAATAAATTGGTGAAGAGGGACTTTGTTAGTGTTTTTTATTTTTAATAAATTATTTTTTCGGGTGTGTGTGTGTTTTTTAAATGTCACTTACAGATTAATCATGGAAGGTATTGAAACGCCCACGCCGGGGCTTGCAGGGCTCGCACGGTCACCGGGCCGGTGGTATTCGGGGTCAGGCTGTGAGTGGCCCGACCCGACTTCCGTGACCCCCGGCGGGTTTCAATAAAAGGAAAGTCCAACTGTCAGTCCGGTGTTACAAAAGGGATGGAAGGAGGGTACGGGGTTCCTGGGGAGCTTGCCATCGCTCTCCCCCAGGAAACAGTATGGGACGGGGTCGGGGGATGCTTGCAGCGCCACCCGTGGTTTGCGGCCAGGTGTTCAGCCGCCGCTGCGCAGTCTCTCTCTGGGGCAGGTGTTATGGGCAGCCGGATGGAATCGCTCCCCACAGGTGGAGCGGGGTGGCCCCGGGAGGTTTATGAGACCCAGGGCAACAGTCCTCAGGGACACCGGGGGCACAGGGCGGCGGCATTACTCAAAGCAGTCACGGAGTGTGGTTCCAGTTGTTCTTTATTTAAAGTCCGTTCCACATTGCACCCGGGTGCTGATCCTCGCCGCCTGTAGCCTTTGGTCGGTCCTGGGCAGGTAGGAGGAAGGGGCCGGTGGAGTGATCTGGGGGTCCCTCTCTCTTTCGGTGCGATAATGCTATCCCCGTGGCATGGAGCATCTTGGGGACCCGCCGCCATTCTGTCTTTCTCTCTTCCAGTAGCGGACAACACACAAACCGCCACCGGGTACAACTTTCTCCAGGGATCCCCAGTCCTCAGCTCCATTCCCTTCCTTTAGGTGTTATCAGCCCTGGTCTCGTGGCATCTCCTCAGCAGGAGCTGTCCTGTGTACATCTGCACTCCTCTGCAGCCTCTGAAGTTCTGACAAACTTTCTGTGTGTTCTGCACTAAACTCACTCCTCTTCAGGCCCCCCTCCCCTTGGTTGTCATGGGGACCTGCCTGTGTCCAGCCACCTGCTCATTAAGGAGACAGGATGAGTCATGGACTCAAAACTTTATGCTGCAAAAGCTATTAACTCCTTCCTGCCAGTGTGATGTGAGTGTATGTTGTAGGGACTCTTCTTCCTCCTGCCCGGGAAAAAATGGGGTAACATTTAATACCCTGTAACGACCCGTTTACAGGGGCGTTACAGTATCTCGGGGAGACGCCTGACATGATTAATCTAGGACTAATTGGTAGCTATGGGCTGCCAATAACTCCTTATTACCCCGATTTACCAACGCACCAGGGCAAATCGGGAAGAGCCGGGTACAGTCCCAGAACTGTCGCATATAATGTATGCGGCAATTCTGGGTGGCTGCTGACTGATATTGTTAGGCTGGGGGGCTCCCCATAACGTGGGGCTCCCCATCCTGAGAATACCAGCCTTCAGCCGTATGGCTTTATCTGGCTGGTATTAAAATGGGGGGGGACCGCATGCCGGTTTTTTTAATTACTTATTTATTTATTTTACTGCACAGTATAGACACGCCCACCGGCTCCTGTGATTGGGTGCAGTGAGACAGCTGTCACTCAGCGTGGTGGGCATGTGTGACTGCAACCAATCACAGGCGCCGGTGGGCGGGTAAAGCAGGGAATACGAGATTGATTAATGGGCGGCCGGCTTTTTCAAAATAGTAAAAGCCGACGAGGTTTTTATAACAGCCGTGCAGCGCCACGCCGGAGATCGGGGAACGGTAAGCATGAGAGAGGGGGCGGAACTGACCGACAGACAGCTAGAGGGACAGATAAGACAGAGACCGACCAACAGACATAGAGACCGACCGACGGACTGAGGGAGAGAACGAAACAGAAAAAGAAAAAAGACCGACATCACATGAAAAAAGCACAAAACGTACAGGGAGCAAACAGAGATGCGTCCGTGCCACTCGGACGTGCGCACAGACCCATTGACTTTCATTGGGTCCGCGCTGCATGTTGCATGCAGAAAACGGACATGCTAACGTGCAAAACGCACACAGGTACGGATCACGGACACGGACAAACGGACATGCATCAAAAACGCACGTGGAGCTTTTATCATACAATAACATTGGTGCACGTTTGGCCGTGTCTCCAGTATACACGGAAACGGACCAAACACGCACGTGTTTCACGGATGTGTGTTTCAGGCCTAAAGCAGTAGTGCATGTGGGGCTACCAATCCATTGTAATGGGGCATTTAAGAGCCTCGTCTTCAGGGTCAGTTGGAGTCCTAGTAGTTAGCGAGTCCTAGGCGATCAGAAACTTATCAACAATCTCACCCAGTTGGGAATAATCCTTTAAGACATCCACTTTAATTTTAATGGCTTCATTGAGCTATAAGAACTAAAAGGTTACACTTTCACTTTAAGGATGTAAACAAATTAGCTACAATACCTCATTTATATACGCTCACTCTATTTGCTATTATACAATGGTTTGTTGGTTGCAAACTTAATAAAAGATTTATTTTCCCCAAATCAGTGGGAATTTAATTCTCTTCTGCTATACAGTCATCAAGAGGAGGTATTTCCAGTCATGTGACACCTAAGCTCCACCCTGTCATGTGTATACAGGCTAAGGATCAGTGTTCTCCAATGCACATTTACACGGTCTTGTTTTTCTTTGGGCACTTTTGGCTTAAATTCTTCTCTGGTGCTGCAGCAGTTGCTCATTTCCGGTCTGTAAATAATCCCTCTGCTTCCTCGGGAGGTTGCTGGATATTCAACTCAGTTGGAGCTAGCCCAGGAGCAGAGAGGACAAGTCTGTTGCTATCTGCTGCTACTCGTGTCTGTTGCTATCTGCTGTGATTGTAGTAAGCCCTTCCTATTACCCCCTTTTCTTGTTACCCTTACCCATGCACATTTGGATTCCCTGGTGCAGTTTTTGATTTGTGTGAGTTTTTGTTTTCCCCCGTCTGTTGTTTTGTGTTGGGGTTTTTTATGGGATCTCCATTCCAGTCAGTCCCCTGGTGGTAGGGAGAGAGTTACCAGGGCCAAAATAGGAGACAGGGCCACGTTGGAGGTTCAAACCTGACCACCTTGAAGTCTACCGTCGGGTAAGGGACAGCACAAGTTTCCCAGTCTTAGGCTATGTGCCCACGGGGAAAGTGTCCTGACGATATATCCGCAGGATATTCCGCAGGAGCTCCCAGAAAACCGCAGAACAACTTTGTCTGTTTTGTGCTGCGGATGTATTGCGGAATGTCCTGCAGATATACTGCGGGCATTCTGCATTGAGGATACAGTATCATGGCTTCGGCACTGCATCCTCAATGCAGAACAAGTGCTGGAGTGATCAGGGAGTTCATACTTACCTCCATAACGCAGCACTTCACTTTCCGGCCGTGTCTGTCTGCACTTTGCAGGAGAAGGTGGGCGGACCTGAACTAGCTCCGGCTGTCACATGACCGGAGCTCGTGCAGGCCCCGCCCACCTCCTGCTGCCTGCTCCTGGCTTCACCGCACTCCTCTGCACCGGAGGAAGTGACTCTGATGTCTTGGATCAAGGCAGGTAAGTATAGGACCACGCGGAAAAATCCGCATGAATAATTGACATGCTGCAGATTTTTCTGCAGGGAAATCCGCATTATTTCCGCTGCGGATGAAACCGCAGCATGGGCACCACAGTTCCAAAATGCCATACAAATGGCTGGGGACTCGCTGTACTGCAGATTTTTGAGAAATCCGCGGAATTTCCGCGAAAAAATCGCGGAAAATTCCGCAAATTTTCCACAGCGTGGGCACATAGCCTAAAGGCTGCTTTACACACAGCGACATCACTAGCTATATCACTGCCGATCGTTGTTTGTGCGTCATGGGCAAATCGCTGCTCGTGGCACACAATATTGTTAGTCCCCATCACACATACTTACCTGCCTAGCGACATCGCTGTGTCCGGTGAACTGTCTCTTTTCTCAGGATGCGTTTCGTGCGGCGTCACAGCGACATCACACGGCAGGCGGCCAATAGAAGCGGAGGAGCGGAGAGCAGCCACATGAAAGTCACGCCCACCTCGTTGCCGAAGGACGCAGGTACGGTGTTGTTCGTCGTTCCTGGGGTGTCACACGTAGCGATGTGTGCTGCCTCAGGAACAACGAACAACCTACGTCCACAACGATCAACAATCAACGATTAGGTGAGTATTTCTGATTGTTAACACTCGCTCGTAGGTGTCACACGCAACGACGTCGCTAACGAGGCTGGATTTGCGTCACGAATTCCTTGACCCCAACGACATCTCGTTAGCGATGTCGTTGCATGTAAATGGGCCTTTAGGGTCAGCTTAGGGGTCCCTGTACCATACTTGTCTTCCCGTGACACACCAAATATAGAAAATAAATTTTCAAAAAATAGTGACAGTTAAAAATAATGCATGATGGGATCTAACAAAATACAATATGGTATTGATAAATCTTCTTACTTCTAGCCTTATTATCATTATTTTCCCTCCGGAGGATAAGATCTGCAACTGGAGTTTGTCTTGAAGACTCAATGTGTATGTTATTCCGCTATGGTGCATATGTCTTTAATTCCAGTTGCTCGTCGTTTATGTAGAAGACACTGATACATAATGATTATGGGTCATGGTTGCAGGATCAAAAGTTAGGAAGAGAGCAGTTTATGCATCAGTCATTTCCCTCATTATAGAGCAGAAGTAGAACAGATACCATGCTGCGCAGCAGTGATAAGACCCAGAGAGAAATTGATTAAAGTGGAGCATTTACACAGATGTTGCTTCGGAATACAGGCATTTAATGAGCCCAGACTTGTTTACTCGTTTGTTTTTATAGCTAAATTCCAGAAGACCACCCTGCCTCTGAGAGCGGCATAATGTGCACATTTCACTAAACTCGCTGATCACCGGGGGCTGATACATCAATTAATTGTAATACAGCTCTTTGTTTTTTCATTACTGTACATTACAAAAGGTTAAATGGATTCTATACATTTCTCTAGAGAATGCAAACGTTGTAGAACGTACAGTAGATTACAAAAGTGAGTACACCCCTCACATTTTTTAAAATATTATAGATATGACACTTTGATACAATGTGCAGTGTCAGTGCGCAGCTTGTATAACAGTGTTAATTTGCTACCCTCTAAACAACTTAACACAAAACCATTAAAATCTAAACCGCTGGCAACAAAAGTGAGTACAACCCTAAGGGGTACTGTGCACGCTGCGACATCGCTAACAGATGGTAGCGATGCCGAGCGCGATAGTCCCTGCCCCCGTCGCGCATGCAATCTCTTGTGATAGCTGGCGTAGCGAACATTATCGCTACGGCAGCTTCACACGCACTTACCTACCCTGCGACGTCGCTCTGGCCGGCGACCCGCTTCCTTCCTAAGGGGGGGGGTCGTGTGGCGTCACAGCGACGTCACACGGCAGGCAGCCAATAGAAGCGGAGGGGCGGAGATGAGCGGGAAAAACATCCCGCCCACCTCCTTCCTTCTGCATAGCCGGTGGAGGCAGGTAAGGAGATGTTCCTCACTCCTGCGGCTTCATACACAGCGATGTGTGCTGCCGCAGGAACGAGGAACAACATCGTACCTGTCGCTGCAGTGAAATTATGAAAATGACCGACACTATACAGATCACCGATTTATGACGCTTTTGCGATCGTTTATCGGTGCATCTAGGCTTTACACGTTGCGATGTCGTTACTGGCGCCAGATGTGCATCACTTTCGATTTGACCCCGCCGACATCGCAATAGCGATGTCGCAATGTGCAAAATACGCCTAAGTGAAAATGGCCAAATTGGGTCCAAAGTTCAGTAACTGCTTTAACACTCTTGGGCATGTTCACTAGGGCCTCACAGGATGGACTTATGGACATGGTAATTGTAACAGCTGATTGATGAGGGCGCCAGGTGTCAGAACATTTAATCTTAATCATAAAATAAACCAACAGCATTAAAGGGAACCTATCACCTACTCACCTATGGGGCAGTTTGGTCCGATGAGCTTAGGGACGGACTTGGATAGACAGAATTTGGAGAGCACCTGAGGTGCCTAAACAGTGGAAAACTCCCAAATGACACCATTTTGAAAATTAGACCCCTCAAGGAATTTATCTAGGTGTTTGGCGAGCACCTTGAACCCTCAAGTGCTTCACAGAATTTTATAACGTTGAGTGGTAATAATGAAAAAATACATTTTTACTACAAAAATATTGCTTTAACCCCAAATCTTTCATTTTTCTAAGGGTAACAGGAGAAAATGCATTATAAATTTCTTGTGCAATTTCTCCCGAGTACATCAATAGCTCATATATGGTGGGTAACTACTGTTTGGGGGCTCAGCAGGGCTTGGAAAAGAAGGAGTGCTATTTGACTTTTTGAATGCAAAGTTGGTTGGAATTGTTAGCAGACGCAAATTTCATTTGGGGAGCCCCTGATTTGCCTAAACAGTGCAAACCCCAAGAAGTAACCCCATTTTAGAAATTATACCCTTCAAGGAATTTATCTAGATGTTTAGTGAGTACCTTGAACCTCCAGATGGTTCACAGAATTGTATAACGTTGAGCCGTGAAAATGAAAAAAGTGAAAAAAAAATTACTACAAAAATGGTTGCTTTAACCCCAAATCTTTTATTTTAATAAGGGTAATAGGAGAAAATGCACCTTAGACATTATTGTGCAATTTCTCCTGAGTACACCAATACCCCATATGTGATGGAAAACTACTGTTTGGACATACGTCAGGGCTCAGAAAGGAAGGTGCACCATTTGATTTTTTAAACGAAAAATTGGCTGGAATCATTAGCGGATGCAATGTCGCGTTTGGAAAGCCCATGATGTGCCTAAACAGGGGAAACCCTGAATAAGTGACCCCATTTTGATTTTTAGAGCACAGATTTTCCTAAAATATTTTTCAGACTCCATTTACACAGCTCCTAAGTCCCAGAACAGCAGAAACCCCCTCAAGTGACCCCATTTTGGAAATAACACCCCTCTTGGAGTTCATCTTCTGGAGAAATGATGATTAAGGGCGGCTTTGCACGTTGCGACATTGCACGTGCGATGTCGATGGGGTCAAATCGAAAGTGACGCACATCCGGCGTTGCAGTCGATATCGCAACGTGTAAAACCTTTTTGATACGATGAATGAGCGCAAAAGCGTCGTTATCGTATCATCGCTGCAGCCTCCGACATTTCCATAATGCCGATGGAGCGACAGGTGCGATGTTGTTCCTCGCTCCTGCGGCAGCACACATCGCTGTGTATGAAGCCGCAGGAGTGAGGAACATCTCCTTACCTGCCGCCGGCTGCAATGAGAAGGACGGAGGTGGGCGGGATGTTTACATCCTGCTCATCTCCGCCCCTCCACTTCAATTGGCCGCCTGCCGTGTGACGTCGCTGTGACGCCGCACGACCCGCCCCCTTAGGAAGGAGGCGGGTCGCCGGCCAGAGGGACGTCGCACGGCAGGTATG
Source organism: Anomaloglossus baeobatrachus (assembly GCF_048569485.1). Classification (NCBI taxonomy): domain Eukaryota; kingdom Metazoa; phylum Chordata; class Amphibia; order Anura; family Aromobatidae; genus Anomaloglossus; species Anomaloglossus baeobatrachus. Next base: position 907,361,867 of record NC_134353.1, read on the forward strand.
TGCGTGTGAAACTGCCGTAGCGATAATCGCTACGGCAGCTTTCACTAGATATTGCACGTGCGACGGGGGCGGGACTATCGCTGCAGCATCGGTAACACATTGTTACTGATGTCACAGCGTGCAAAGCCCACCTTAGTCTCTGGAAAACACCCATGGAGTCAAACACAATAAATGTTGCAGAATTAAAAATGGCAAATGAGCCCTGTACTGCCCAGTACATGATAGTACCCAAACATGGTGTCCAGTTCATGCTTCTGGAAACACACACCCCATAAACTAATCGGGCTCTACTCTCTACAATAATGGCAAACGTGTACATTAGTTGTAGTTTAGGCACATTGTGGGGCTCAGAAGGGAAATGGAATTTGGATTTGGGAGCACAGATTGTTCTGTTTTTTTTTGGGGTTGTGTAAAATACCACTTTCTAGAGAATTTGTGCTACCAGTAACATGGAAACCCCCTATATTTCTGGTAAGAAATGAAGGATGTGAGTGGGGACATGTGTTTCTGTGGGTTGAGTTGAATGCTATTTGGTGGCAATTTGGGGTACAGAACATTTTGGATCAGTTCACATTTATCCTGGCCTCTACGCTAAGCACTTACATCAAAGTTTCCATCTACATCTCTGAAATACGTGTTTCAGGTGAAACCCCTGATGGATCCATTCACTATAATGAGGCAGCAGAATAACACTGGTCTCTATTTGGTCTCTTTTCAGCGGTGTCCTTCTTTTCAAACGTGGACAAACTGTTGATGACCATACTTTTGTGTACTCCTAAAAAAATGCGTAAAAAGATGGACACCAGCAGACCATGGTTGATACGGCAGTTCAAAGTGACTCCCTCTGCCTCATTTTAGTGAAATTTTCCATTGAGAATTTTGTCTGAATCACATTTTTCAGTGATTTACACAAAGTCTCCGATGTAAGCGCTCAGTGTAGAGCGCAGGATATATGTGAGCTGCGCCGTACTGTGATCTTTGGGAGGCAAAATAAGCAGAAGTTAAAGAATTGGCTTAATTTATTTATTTTTACGGTGATATGGAAGCTTTATTTCTCACGTCAGTACGATTACAGCTATACCACATTTTTATGTTTACTTTAGGTTTAGCTACTATCATCCTAAAAATGCTTTTTTACAAAATACAATTTCTTTTTTTTTTTGAATCACTGAATTTCTGAAGGCTACAGTTTTTTATTTTTCTGCCAACATAGTTGTGTGAGGGTTTGTTTTTTGCGGGATGAGTTGTACTTTTTATAGTTGCCATAACAAAATATGTTTTGATTGCTTTCTATTCCCCTTTTTGTGAGGCAGAATCAAAAAGATACAGCAATTCAGGATTTGTTTTTTCTTTTTTTTTACATCATTCACCATGCCATAAAAGTGATGAGAAAGTTTTATTCTTCAAACCAGCACGAATACAACGATACCACATTTATTTTTTTTTGTTTTCCAGCTTTTATACTATAACAACATTTTTATTAAAAAAAAAATAGTTTTTGCATTGCTGTATTCTGAGAGCCATAGCTTTTTTTCCTTTTTTGCTGATGGAGCTGTATGGGTTGTTACAGATGAGGCAATATCTAACATGTGTACTTTTTTGCTTATTTTTTTTTTACATAAATATACATACTTGTATAATTTTTTTCATTATTTTTGTTCTTAATTTTCAGATTTTTAAAAACTATTTTTACAATTTTGTTTTACTTCTTTTCCTTTTTTACTTCATCCATTACTTTTTAATTCCCTGATTGCTGATCTAATGTATTACATTGCACCAGGTTTGCAATACATCAGATCTGTCAGGGGTTTAAGCAGCCAAGATCAATTGAAGTAGACTTTCAGGTTTACTTAAAGGGGTTGAAGAAAAATATTCTTTGAAATCTTTAGTTATTGCAACCATTTTTATACAAAACCTCCTGATTTTATTGGCTCAAGAATAATTGGACAAATTAAAGAGGTGGTCTGAATAGTCTGAATGCCAGTGCATGCTGGGATACTCAAATGAAGCATCATCAGAGGGCAGAGGCTACTGCTACAGCCTCTGCTCTCTCACTGAGGCCCGCTTCACATGCACGTGACTCCGGTACGTGCTAGGTCCGTACCCACATGTACCGGAGATATGGGCACACGTAAACTCATTAAAATCAATGGGTTTATGTGCACGCACGTGTGCAGCTATTGGCCCGTGCCTCTGTGTGGAGCACACGTGAGCCCGTGTGCTCCACACGAATGCATGTCCGTGTTTCTCCGGCAACACGGGTGTCATGCGGCCCACACACGTACCACACAGATGTAGTGTGGATGCGGGCCCACCTGATACGTGCCGTCGAAACACACGTGTCATTTAAAAAATAAAAAAAACACATACTCACCCCCACCAGCCCTGCAGTCTCTTCCGCGACTGTCATCTGCATCCAACCACCAGTGAATATGAACAATGCATCTTCTTCACTGGGGGCCGGAAGCAGCGTCAGTGGGGCGTGGTCTGTGCCGGACACTGTCAGTCAGCACCACAGACAGCTGGAAGAAAATGGTAAGGTAGGGCTTTCCGTTCTCCGTGTGTTATTACGTATAACACACGGATAACACACGTAGTACCATAAACACGTCATATTGGAGGGGAAAAAGGTACCTTTGACACGTCCGTGAAACACGTGCATGATTTTCACGGATGTGTGAAGGGGGCCTGAAACAAAGTGTCATCAGTGACACTTATTTGAGGGGCTTGTCTAGTTCCTGTTTAAGGGGAAGACAAACAGTAGATGTTCGTATGCAACATCCCAGTAAGCTAGCAAGCAAATATCGCCATCTGCTTGGTGGACAGAACCGACAGGATGAGCATGTTTCCTGGAGGGAAGAGTTTGAAGGAGAGAAAAGGCCTGGGGACAGCTGTTGCACACTTACAAAATATAAAAGGCCAATATGGCAGAGAAGGGGAGAAGTTGGTGCCATAAGCAGCAGGGATGCAGACGTGTACACAGTAGAGCAGGCCGGTGTCAAATGTGTGGCGCCCTGGACTAGCCAGGTCGTCACAGGTACTACAACATGACACCCCCACCCTGAGATAGGCACATCATTTAGACACAAAATCCTTGTTGCCTCCCTCCAGGGGCTGACGTCCACACCAGCTGGGGTGGAGCCAGGCGGTTGGCCCCACCCACTGAGGAGTTCACAGTCCTGGAGGCGGGAAAAGGAAGTCAGTAACAGTGAGAGTTGAGTTGTGAGAGTTGGAGGAGGAAAGTGACAGTGTCCGGGTACGTGGCCCGGGCACTTAGAGCAAGGTTGGCAGACGGTGGTGGCCGTCTGCAGGAGAGGCAGATCAACGCGGAACCACAGGACCGGGGACGGGCGGGGCCCCACCGGTACCGAACCGGGGAGCGAAGAGAAGCCAGCACAAACCGGCAAGGCCTATGGACCCCGACCAGGCTTGGAGTCGCCGTTAATAAGGTCAAATCCGTCAGTGACCGGAACCCCAGGGGTTTCCTAGCAGCCAAGACCCGATTGAAGGCAACCGTCCAACCAACAAAAGGAAATACAGCTACCACCACAGCTAGAGTTCCAAGGGCCAGAGCCTGCGGGCAAAAAGGGCTCCTCCGGCACATACACACGCTGGGGAGCGGGTTACCGGTGGGAAGCCATCGGTACCGAACATCCACAAAAGGTGCAGGGAAAGGCAGCCACCACCAACCGTCCAGGAGAAGCCACAGCAGCTGGCTGCGGGACCCGGCCATCCAGCCGTTTGGTTTACCAGAGACTTTGCGTACATTTGTGGCTGAGTGAGTACAACCGTGCCTCTCGACACCGCGCTGCGCAGTCCCCACGGCCCTGCACCCTGCCAGCCCTGCCTTCCCGTCACCTCACCGGGCCCCGGGACCACCAACTTCTACCCACGGAGGGGGGAAAACAACATCCCAGCTGCTCCCTACCATCACTCCTGGGATCCCCGTCAGTAGCAGCGGTGGTGCCCAACCTCACCACAACCTGTGGGTGGCGTCACGGACCAAATCCCCAAACCAAACTGCCCCTTTCACTCACGGGCAAGGAGCGCCACTCGAGTCCCCGGATCCGGCCCACCGCTTGAGACACCGAGCAGCAGCACCGGACCCGAGCGTTAGCGAGCGCAGTGCCCCGCCGCCCGCGACAACTTGGCGTCATGAACAGGATCTTACCATTCTGCCGGCTGGTAGAAGTGCGCCTTGTGTCCCGCCAGTGGTGTGCGGCCGAAAAATTTCATAATCCGCCATCTTGGGCGCGAAGATTTTCCCGCTCGAGCGTCTTCTCGAGCAGTGGAGGCGCGAAAGCCGAAGCCCCGCTCCTGAAGAGGAGGTGCTGAGAAAAGACCAAGGGGGGACGAATGGCGTCCGGCTGCATGTAAACCGAGGCCGTAAATGCACAGACGCCAGGACTCTGTAAACAATCCGGTTCCTGGAACCCTGAAGCCGCGACACCATGTCAGCCCCGCCTGCACCACCCGAGGCCCAGCAGCCCGCGCCCGGGACCGTGGCGTGGATGAGTGCCTGAGTAACTGAGTCTAACCAACGTCATCGGAATCAGATACGTCTCCTGGCAGAGCAGTGGACCACCGAGGTGGAAGCGCTGGTTGCGATTGCCCAGATGCACGAGATGGGAGCCGATGTGACGGAGCTGGTGAGTGACCCACGCCTCCATGTCCCACAGGGACCGGCCGCTGCGGCTGGGAGACCCGGTCCGATCCTGGCCCTTGTACCGTCCCTGCCACTACACATGGGGCTCCCCAGCGCTAACCTGCCTGACCTGCTGCCTCGTGCTACGGCGGTGGGACCTGAAATGCTGAGTGCCGAGGGTCCGGAGGTCGGAGAGCTTGAGGAGGCTGCAGGCCCGGATGCTGCTGCGACTGGTAACGATTCACATGGCGCAGAGGAGGAGAAGGCCCCGGCCCTCCGCCTGGCCCTAGAGGGAGCGCCTGACCGTGAGGGGGTTAGGAGTGATGATTCCAGGCCTGACACAGAGCCTGTCTCAGAGGAGGAGGGAATCGTCGGCTTGTATGACATGGAGGCCACTTACATCCCACGGAGTGGAAATAATGGATATCAGGCGGCCCTTCCCCGTCGCGCCTGCCGTGCGCTGGAGGGGCTGGAACCCGTGTTTCTTCACCTGGGACCAGGTGAGGAGTACGAAAGTGAGCAATGAAGGCAGCGGTTCCTCCATTGCACCGTTGTCCCCGTTGGGACCACCAGTACCGTTAACCTGTTAAGTGAATGACTGTGAATCAACCGAGTAAATCATCTGATTATCCGTCCGAAGAGAACCGTCCCCATTGGGATTGGAGTTGTTGTCCGCTGATTAACCGTTGATTACCCCCCACCATGCATAAGAAACTGCTTATGGATATGCCTGAGAACTCGCAGGGCACCCACAAACTTGTGGGATTGTAAATAGGTTGGGGCATGTTTCCGTTGCCGCCTCCGGAGAGGCTGATTTGGAGGATGGGCCTGGAGGAAAGTGATGGCCCAGGCCCGCCACTACCGTAACCGGTGGCGATCCTCTGGGGGTCAGGAGTCCCCCATGGACGTTGGGTCCCCTGAAGTGACAGTCGGGTGCGAGACACCGTGCCCGTTCCCGCTCGGGCAGCCTGGATCTGGACTGGGATCAAGGGGTGCTGCCCATTTTCTTAGGGGCAGCATCAGGGCCAGGTTGCTTGGGTGGGAGAGCGGAAGCCGTCCGTTGTTATTAAACTGTATACATATGTGTTGCAACGTTAAAGTACCGTGCCTCCCGTTAAGAGAAGATTTCTTAATATGCTTTTGTTGAATGTTTTCACATGTTTTATATCTTTTGCAGTTGAAAAATAAAACCGGTGATGGACGGGCAGCCTGTGGACGGTCTACATTTAACCAAGGGGGAATGTGGCGCCCTGGACTAGCCAGGTCGTCACAGCTACTACAACACGACACCCCCACCCTGAGATAGGCACATCAGTCAGACACAAAATCCTTGTTGCCTCCCTCCAGGGGCTGATGTCCACACCAGGTGGGCTGGAGCCAGGCGGTTGGCCCCACCCACTGAGGAGTTCACAGTCCTGGAGGCGGGAAAAGGAAGTCAGTAACAGTGAGAGTTGAGTTGTGAGAGTTTGAGGAGGAAAGTGAAGGAGTAGCGGAGGAGAAAACTGACAGTGTCCGAGTACGTGGCACCGGGCACTTAGAGCAAGGTTGGCAGACGGTGGTGGCCGTCTGCAGGAGAGGCAGATCAACGCGGATCCGTAGGATTGGGGACGGGCGGTGCCCCGCCGCTACCGAACCGGGGAGCGAAGAGAAGCCAGCACAAACCGGCAGGGCCTGCGGACCCCGACCAGGCTTGGAGTCGCCGTTAATAAGGTCAAATCCATCAGTGACCGGAACCCCAGGGGTTTCCTAGCAGCCAAGACCCGATTGAAGGCAACCGTCCAACCAACAAAAGGAAATACAGCTACCGCCACAGCTAGAGTTCCAAGGGCCAGAGCCTGCGGGCAAAACGGGCTCCTCCGGCACATACACACGCTGGGGAGCGGGTTACCGGTGGGAAGCCATCGGGACCGAACATCCACAAAAGGTGCAGGGAAAGGCAGCCACCACCAACCGTCCGGGAGAAGCCACAGCAGCCGGCTGCGGGACCCGTCCATCCAGCCGTTTGGTTTACCAGAGACTTTGCGTACATTTGTGGCTGAGTGAGTACACCGCGCTGCGCAGTCCCCGCGGCCCTGCACCCTGCCAGCCCTGCCTTCCCGTCACCTCACCGGGCCCCGGGACCACCAACCCCTACCCACGGAGGGGGGAAAACAACATCCCAGCTGCTCCCTACCATCGCTCCCGGGATCCCCGTCAGTAGCAGCGGTGGTGCCCAACCTCACCACAACCCGTGGGTGGCGTCACGGACCAAATCCCCAAACCAAACTGCCCCTTTCACTCACGGGCGAGGAGCGCTGCTCGAGTCCCCGGATCCGGCCCACCGCTCGAGCCACCGAGCAGCAGCAGGAGCGCCGGACCTGAGCGTTAGCGAGCTCAGCGCCTCGCCGCCCGCGACAAATGCACGAGAGGAACCCAAAGACTAAATACCATCCTCAAAGGAACCCAAAGACTGAATAACATCCCCAGAGGAATAACAGACTTCATAGTCAAGTACCAAAGACTGAGCACCAAACAGTATTTTCAGAAGAGAACTAGTTCCAGATGACTTCATGGTCAAGCACTGAAGGCAGAATACTGAAGACCACGGACTGGGAACAGAAAATTTGCTCCATTGCAGCCATCAAGTGAGGTGGGCTACTATTTCTTGCCTTATTGTACGGTACTAAGAAGGAAAAGATAGTTACCGAAGTTAGACTGGTGACGAATGACACTGCAGTCACGTCTAGTCCAGATCTATAAATCTTGAGTTTGTTTGCATAAGGCAATACTGTGATCAGAAGTAACGTGACATTGACACTTCCCTGACAGAAAGACTGGAATTGAGTTAAGGGGGCTTTACACGCTACGATATCGTTAATGTTTTATCGTCGGGGTCACGTTGTTAGTGATGCACATCCGGCATCATTAACGATATCGCAGCATGTGACACTGACCAGCGACCTTAAGCGACCTCAAAAATGGTGAAAATCGTTCACCATGGAGAGGTCGTCCCAAACTCAAAAATCGGTAAGGGTTGTTTATCCATGTTGTTCATCGCTCATGCGGCAGCACACATCGCTATGTGTGACACCGCAGGAGCGAGGAACGTCTTCTTACCTGCCGCCCGCCACAATGAGGAAGGAAGTAGGTGGGCGGGATGTTACGTCCTGCTCATCTCCGCCCCTCCGCTTTGATTGGCCGGCCGCTTAGTGACGTTGCGGTGATGTTGCTGTGATGCCGAACGTCCCTCCCCCTTGAAGGAGGGATTGTTCGGCAGTCACAGCGCCAACGCCGACCAGGTAAGTACGTGTGACGCTGCCATAGCGATAATGTTCGCTACGGCAGCGATCACAAACAATCGCATGCGCGACGGGGGCGGGGGCTCGATATCGCTAGAAATTGCTAGCGATATCGCTACCGTGTAAAGCCCCCTTTAATATTAGTAAAACTTGTTATCTACTATAAAATTGTAAGTAGCCGTATATAATAGGCCAGTCAATTGATTTATTAATTATTGTGAAATGATTTGTCTTATCTTGAAAGTATGTATTGTTTATTGACTACCAATCACTCCGCAAACTCCCTGTTGCTGTATAATAAAAATTTGTTGAGTCACCACTGAATTGTTTTTATTGCATCATTGCATTCTTAGCCCCCTCCCATTTGCACTTTGCATAGTAGGCAGGATCCAACATTTAAATGCATAAATGGCGGACCAGTCAGTGACTGAGTCCACCAGGGGCAGTATTCCCCTGAAGGTTATGTTTAGTAATATGCTAACGTTTACGGGGGGAACCTTGTTGAGGGGCTGGGTAGAAAAACTGAATGCATTGGTAGGCAAAAACCCCAGGGTCCCCTGCTTTACAGGCAAAGATAGCCTTATTGACCTTAGATGGAAAGGCCCAACAGACCGTTATGTTCTGACAACAACGAGACTATGATACAGTAGATAAAGTAATTAAAATTCTATAAGACGTGTATGGAGATACTACTTATTTGGTCAATTTCAAGTTTCTGGCAAATGGTGATCTGGGGGTGAGCGGGCCCAAGTGGCTCAATGTTACTTGAGTAAGAAAATGTTCCAGTAGCTCATCGGGGTCAGACAGATTCAAAAGTTACCAGCCGCCTCCAAACTTCTAGGAAAAGCAGTAGTGCCCCAAATTCCGCCAGACCGTACTCACTATGGTGGTTCATGCACGGATGCCATTCAAGGGAGTGGAGGTGTAAATCAAACTGCCACAAGGAGGAGACAAAACATCAAGGCTCTTTGTTGCTCACTCCCTGGGACATATGCGTCAAGGAGAAGTACTAATGAGGAGCCTGAAATAGATGGAAAGGCCCAACAGACCATTATGTTCTGACAACAACGAGACTGTGATACAGTAGATAAAGAAATTAAAATTCTAGAAGACATGCATGGAGGTTAGAGTTGAGCGCAGTTCGCGGTGCGAGGTTCTCCAGTTCGCGGCTCGAGTAATTTTGGGGGCTGTTCTAGATCGAACTAGAACTCAAGCTTTTTGCTAAAGCTCGATAGTTCTAGATACGTTCGAGAACGGTTCTAGCAGCAAAAAGACAAGCTAATTTCTAGCTGGCTTTCCGCTGTAATAGTGTAAGTCACTCTGTGACTCACACTATTATGAAATTTCAGCTTATAGTATGCGGGAACAGCGCATTCAGATCACTGCTGTTTGGATAATGGCGATCGCCATTTTTTTTTTTTTTCCTTGTCTTCCTTCCCTAAGCGCGTGCGTGTAGTGGGGCGGGCCAGCATGTCAGCCAATCCCAGACACACACACAGCTAAGTGGACTTTTAGCCAGAGAAGCAACGGCATGTGTGATAGGATGTCCATGTCACATGTCCCTGCATTATAAAAACGGACATTTTCCTCCAGCACGCCATTATCTGCCTTCTGCGTCTTGGTGTCAGTCACCGCTGGCGTAGCTCCTGTCTCTGATACTGCTGTGTACGCTCTATACACAGCGCTATACAGAATAGGGATAGAAGTTTCTTTCAGCCCTTGTAAGGGCTAATACCGGCAGGGTCAGAGCCATAGGTGACAGTCAGGTCCGTGAAAACAGATTTTAACAGCTACACAAGATGACAGTGTCTGTGTAGCTAAGGTCAGGGATTTCCTCACTGCATTTCCCCATTAGGAGGGATAGAAAGGGACGCTTCCTTTCCTCTACCCAGAGACCCACAACCCTGCCACTGTACCCTCCTGCCCTTTGCACACTCAAACTCATTGTTACTAAGCCATTATACTAGCAAACACTGAGGAAACTTAGTGGCATCCTAAAAGTTGCTGTTGGACTTCCATTAGTGTCCCACTGGTGCAAACCTATGTGCAGCACCTCTGCATTGCACACTCAAACTCATTGTTACCAAGCCATTATACTAGCAAACACTGAGGAAACTTAGTGGCATCCTAAAAGTGGCTGTTGGACTTCCATTAGTGTCCCACTGGTGCAAACCTATGTGCAGCACCTCTGCATTGCACACTCAAACTCATTGTTACTAAGCCATTATACTAGCAAACACTGAGGAAACTTAGTGGCATCCTAAAAGTGGCTGTTGGACTTCCATTAGTGTCCCACTGGTGCAAACCTATGTGCAGCACCTCTGCATTGCACACTCAAACTCATTGTTACTAAGCCATTATACTAGCAAACACTGAGGAAACTTAGTGGCATCCTAAAAGTGGCTGTTGGACTTCCATTAGTGTCCCACTGGTGCAAACCTATGTGCAGCACCTCTGCATTGCACACTCAAACTCATTGTTACTAAGCCATTATACTAGCAAACACTGAGGAAACTTAGTGGCATCCTAAAAGTGGCTGTTGGACGTCCATCAGTGTCCCACTGGTGCAAACATATGTGCAGCACCTCTGCATTGCACACTCAAACTCATTGTTACTAAGCCATTATACTAGCAAAAACTGAGGAAACTTAGATGTCATCCTAAAAGTGGCTGTTGGACTTCCATTAGTGTCCCACTGGTGCAAACCTATGTGCAGCACCTCTGCATTACACACTCAAACTCATTGTTACTAAGCCATTATACTAGCAAACACTGAGGAAACTTAGTGGCATCCTAAAAGTGGCTGTTGGACTTCCATTAGTGTCCCACTGGTGCAAACCTATGTGCAGTACCTCTGCATTGCACACTCAAACTCATTGTTACTAAGCCATTATAGTAGCAAACACTGAGGAAACTTAGTGGCATCCTAAAAGTGGCTGTTGGACTAACATTAGTGTCCCACTGGTGCAAACCTATGTGCAGCACCTCTGCATTGCACACTCAAACTCATTGTTACTAAGCCATTATACTAGCAAACTATGCTGCCAGTTTAAGGGCCGTAGTTGCATTGTCAGGGATAATTGTTGTTGTTTATTCTGCTGTTAATAAAGCTAGACCACCGCTGCAATCTACACCACCTCTCAATTTTTACTACCACATTTTCTGTGCACAATCTTGTCGCAATTAAAGTGAGTGGCAAAATGACAGATGCTGGTGGAAAGGGGAAGAGGCGTGTTGGAAAAGGGAAAAAAGGGTTTGTCCGTGGGGAAGGTGGCAAAGCTCCATTAACATCTGCTAAAGATAGACCATCTTCCAGCAAAAGTAAGATGTCTACTACTTACCGTGGACAATCCGATGTGCTCCCTTTTTTACGGACACGAACAACTGGAACAAAGGAAGATGATGGCCAAAAAAAGAAAATGCTTGAATGGACCTCAAGTGGTCCAACAAATGCCCTCTCCTCCACCTCAACTACCGCATCCAAAAAACACCAGTCTTCTGAGTTGTCATCCCAATCACACTTGCTTTCTCCCAGCTCTGAAGTCTCCATCCGCCCTGCACAGTATGGTGGAACTGAGATGGCTGAGTCTGCAGAGCTGTTCAGTCACACTATAGCCTGGGAATCAGAGGTCTGCTCCCAAGCTACAGTGAGTACAGACCAGGAAATGGTCTGCAGTGATGCCCAGAACCTTTGTGACTCAGATTCAGGCCATGATGACCAAGTTTCTGAGCATAATGTTGACCCTTATTCACAAACTGAAACACATGTTGTAATAGACAATGAGGAACATACTGATGACGATGAGACGCAGATACCAGATTGGGATGACAACTTAAATATTCGGTCAGGGCAAGAAGAGGCTCGGTCTGAGGGTGAGGGGAGTGCAAACACAACAATTGATGAGGAAGTTCTAGATCCCACCTACTGTCAACCCACAGTCAGGCCCTCGAGGAGGTCAACAGAGATGGTGGAGGAGGATGCAACTGACGACGAAGTTACCTTGCGCCTTCCTTGACAGAGTCGGAGTACTGGTAGCACGTCTACAACTGCATCCTCAGCCACCACTCTGCCTCTGAGCACTAGTCGGGGTGGATCAGCAGGTCGCATGCCCTCTAAGCCTTGTCTAGCCTGGTCCTTTTTTGACATAGCAAAAGATCGCCCAAATTATGTGATCTGTAAAATTTGTCGTGATTCTGTTAGTAGAGGGCAAAACCTCAGCAGTTTGACAACTTCTTCCATGAATCGTCACATGAATAAATATCATATGTCCCAGTGGGAAGCTCACCGTGCTGCAATGCGGCCTAGCGGAGCGAACCATCCACCGCCTGCCCCTTCCAGTGCATCCGCACGCTCTTCATCTTCTAGGACTGTGGGGACAGCTGTCACACCTGGTTTTCCACGCACAACTTCCACCACTGTAACCGCAACAGGCAGTTTGCTTGGTAGGTCATCAGTTGGTTTGGAAGGGGAAACAAGTGCGTGTGTACAGCTCTCTCAGACATTGATAGCACCAACGTTGGATGAAGGCAACATCATGTCTACGCCTGCACTTTCCTCACAAACCTGCATTTTTCCAGGGACACCCTACTCAACACCGTCTACACACAGCAGCCAGATCTCTGTCCCTCAGATGTGGACAAATAAAAGGCCATTTCCTGCGACCCATGACAAAGCTAAGAGGTTGACTTTATCCCTCTGTAAGCTCTTGGCTACCAAAATGCTGCCTTTCCGCCTGGTGGACACACAGGATTTTAGAGACCTTATGTCTGTCGCTGTGCCCCAGTACCAGATGCCCAGTCGCCACTACTTCTCTAAGAAAGGTGTGCCCGCGCTACACCAGCATGTCGCACACAACATCACCACTGCCTTGAGAAACTCTGTGTGTCAACGGGTGCATTTCACCACCGATACTTGGACCAGTAGGCATGGACAGGGACGTTACATGTCGCTGACTGGGCACTGGGTAACTATGGTGATAGATGGTGAAGGGTCTGCTGCACAAGTCTTGCCGTCCCAACGACTTGTGTGTCAATCCTCTGTCTGTCCAAGTTCCGCCACTGCTTCTGCCTCCTCCACCTCATCTGGGTCCTCCACCTCCGCCCCAAGCCTGCCTGGCCAGGCCACCAGCGTTCTCACTGCGGAGAAGGAATCACGCACCCCTCATTACTATGCTGGCAGCAGAGCGCAACGGCATCAGGCGGTCTTTAGCTTGACATGTCTTGGAAATAGGAGTCACACAGCGGCTGAGTTGTGGGCAGCTCTGGAGACTGAGTTTAATAAATAGTTGTCTCCACTCAACCTGCAGCCTGGTAAGGCCGTGTGCGACAATGCTGCAAACCTGGGTGCGGCCCTTCGCCTGGGCAAGGTGACACACGTGCATTGTATGGCTCACGTGTTGAACCTTGTTGTCCAGCAATTTTTAACACACTATCCCGGCCTAGATGGCCTTCTGACCAGGGCACGAAAACTGTCTGCTCACTTCCGCCATTCAACCGCCGCAGCTGAGCGACTTGCATCGCTCCAGAAGTCTTTCGGCCTGCCGGTTCAACGCCTGAAATGCGATGTGGCGACACGCTGGAATTCGACTCTCCACATGTTACAGCGACTGTGGCAGCACGCCGAGCCCTGGTGCAATACGTCATGACGGATAGCCTGGGCCAACGAGATGCAGAGGTGGGTCAGATCACCCTGATGGAGTGGTCTCAGATCAAGGACCTATGCACCCTTCTGCACAGTTTCGACATGGTGACGAATATGTTTAGCGCTGACAATGCCATTATCAGTATAACAATTCCAGTCATTTACATGCTGGAGCACACGCTAAACACTATTCAGGGGGTGGGACAACAGGAAGGGGAGGAACTACAGGAGGATTCATATGCGCAAGACACAACAACATCACCAAGGTCCAGACGTTCATCATCACCAACGCGGCAGGCATGGGACCATGGGGGACATGGATCAACAAGGGCGCATGGTAGCAGGCGAAATGTTGAGGAAGGTGCAGGAGAACATGAAGAAATGGAGGACGAACTGTCCATGGACATGGAAGACTCAGCCGATGAGGGAGACCTTGGTCAAATTTCAGTTGAAAGAGGTTGGGGGGAGATGTCAGAGGAAGAAAGAACGGTTAGCACCTCTATGCCACAAACACAGCGTTGACTTGGTCCGCATGGCTGCGCAAGACACATGAGTGCCTTCTTGCTGCACTACCTCCAACATGACCCTCGTATTGTCAAAATTAGAAGTGATGATGACTACTGGCTTGCCACACAATTAGATCCCCGGTACAAGTCCAAATTTTGTGACATAATTCCAGCCATAGAAAGGGACGCATGTATGCAGGAGTATCAGCAAAAGCTGTTACTCGATCTTAGCTCGGCTTTTCCACCAAACAACCGTGCAGGTGCAGGGAGTGAATCTCCCAGTTGTAACTTGACAAACATGGGACGGTCTCGTCATCATCAACAGTCTACCCGTACCAGTAGGACCGTAACTGGTGCTAGTAACAGCAATTTTATTGAATCTTTTCATAATTTTTTTAGACCCTCCTTTGCAAGGCCACCAGAGACAACAAGTCTGACACAAAGTCAATGGCTGGAGAGGATGATACAGGAGTATCTCCAAATGAACATCGATGCCATGACTTTGCAAATGGAGCCTTGCTCATTTTGGGCTTCAAATCTTGAAAAATGGCCAGAGCTCTCCACTTTCGACTTGGAGATTTTGTCGTGTCCAGCTGCCAGCGTTGTCTCTGAACGTGTCTTCAGTGCTGCTGGGTGTGTGCTGACAGATAAGCGCACGTGTCTGTCTAGTGACAATGTGGACAGACTAACGTTCATCAAAATGAACAAGTCATGGATCCACAAGGAATTTTCTACCCCTGTGTCATCCTGGGGAGAGTAAATGCTTGTGGATTTGGAATGTGCTTGATGCAAATCTAGCTGTGAAGTGTACAACTAGGGCACAAGTGCTGCCACTGATGGGGTGTCTGTGTGGCCCAATTTTTGGAAAAAAGGGAGACTCTTCTTGGAGTAACCCTTGCTTACATTGTTTTTAAAAATGATCCAAGATGCACAGAGCTGGGATCAGGAAAGACTTTGCTACCTACCCCGGTGTCATCCTGGGGACGGTTAAGTATGGCGTATTTTTGAATGTGCTTGATGCAAATCTAGCTGTGAAGTGTACAACTGGGGCACAAGTGCTGCCACTGAATGGGTGGGTGTGTGTGGCCCAATTTTTGGAAAAAAGGGAGACTCCGCTTGGAGTCACCTTGCGGTGTTTTACATGATTTTAGAAGGGCGTGCCATGCCTATATCTGTGTCTCCTTCTCTTTTTCCTTGTCCTGCTCTTTTGTTTTCGCATGAGTATATGTCCTTGTCACTTTCCCATGTGTTTGTGTTGTGTTGTGAGTTGTTTGTCACCTTTTGGACACCTTTGAGGGTGTTTTCTAGGTGTTTTTATGTGTTTGTGATTGCCTGCCATTGTTTCCTATGCGGTTCGAGTTCGGTTCGTCGAACGTTTGCCGAACCGAACTCGAACGAGACGTCCGTTCGGCGAACCGAACTCGAGCCAAACCGCGACCGGTTCGCTCATCTCTAATGGAGATACTACTTATTTGGTCAATTTGTGTGTTCATTTAATCAAGAGTATGAAAAGCCAGCAGAGGGTGAGGTCATTAAACAAATGCACCCTATGGTGGAGTAACAATACTGGGAGTGGAGGTGCAAATCAAACTGCCACAAGGAGGAGACGAGATACCAAGGCTCTTTGTTGCTCACTCCCTGGGACCTGTGCGTCAAGGATAAGTATTAACGAGGAGCCTGAAATAGAGTGGAATGAGCTTAAAGCTAATTTTTAAGAAAGAAGTGATCCAAGTTTGTGTAATGCCAGAAGATCTCACCCGCTCTGAAGACATAAAACTGACTCCAGTAAAAGTGATCCGTGGACCTTATCAGGGTCTATCTAACACTAACAGTGGAGGGATGAGGAAAAAGCCAGCCCAGGGGGTACTATTATTTCCTCAGCTACCTCTTTCAGGACTCTAGGGTGTAAATCATCAGGACCTGGGGACTTGGTTTCCTTTAACTTGGCTAAGTTGTCTAATATCAATTCTTTACTCATTGTCGACTTGGATTCCTCCTGACCGTCATTTTTATCATGATAATTGTTGATGCTTGCATTACTTTTTTGGGAGAAGACAAATACGAAATACGAATTTAGTATCTCCACCTGCTGTTCCACCTTTTTGACTGTTTCACCTTTTTGATTCTGCAGGACTCCTATGGTTTCTTTCACTTATCTTTTGCTTTTAACATACCCCCAAAATCCTTTTACTTCACTCTTGGCCTCTTTTGCAAGCCTCAATTCATGATCGGTCTTAGTTCCTTTGACGCTTGTCTTGCAGAGTCTGCATACTGCCATGTATTCTTCTCTAGGTATAACCCCAATCTTCCACTTGATGTATGTTTCCTTTTTCTTTTTAAGCAGGTGATGTAAGTTTTGGTTCATCCAACCTGGCTTCTTTAGGACTTTACCATTTTTCTTCCTGTTAAGTATTGTTAGTTCTTGTGCATTAAGGATTTCCTTACGGAATATTTCCCATCCTTCGTGTGCAGTTTTGTGCCTAAGAATTAGGTGCCATAGAATTCTGCCAACCCTTGCCTTTAGGCCCTTGAAGTCTGCTCAGTCAAGCCTTGAAGTCTGTGTCTTCTCAGGTGTTCCCCCTCTTGCAACCCCAAATTCCAGGAAAGCATGATCGCTGAGTCCTAGTGTCTCTGCTACCCTTAGTCCCTTAATCATATCCTCGTTGTTTATTAGGACTAGGTCCAAGATGGCTGTTTCCCTCGTATTTTCTTCTACCAGTTTGGAGATGAAGTTGTCTGCAAGGCAGGATAAAAATTGGATGGAGCTTTTACTCTTACATGTCTGGGTAGTTGGAATCTCCCATGATCACTATTTCATGTTTTTTTGAGAATGTGGCCATTTGATGTGAAAAAATGTCATCCATATCCACTGATTGACCCGGTGGTCTGTAATAAACACCTATTATCATGTCCTTCCCTTTGTTTACTCCATGAATCCTTAACCAAATATTTTCTAATAGATTCTCATTCTCTGAAACTTTAATTTCTGTGGAGATGTGTTCTTTTTTGACATACAATGCTAGCCCTCCTCCTCTTTTGTTAGTTCTATTCTTTTTGAATAAGTTGTATCCCTCCATCTGTATGTTCAAGTCATACGTGTCACTCCACCAGGTTTCTGTGATGCCTATGACATCATCATTTTCTTTCTGTATTATTAGCTCTAGTTCTTGTTTGTTTCCCCATGCTTTGTGCATTTGTGTAAAAACATTTTAGTGTGTGCTCTTTTGCTTTTTCTTAGATTCCTTCTGAGTGTCCTGTCCTCTGTCCTCTTCACCACATCCGTATCTTTGGTTAGTTCATCCTTTAGCTGCATGTTCTTGTCTGGCATTTTTCTTCCCATCCCTTTCTCTTTTAGTTTAAAGCCCTTCTGATGAGTGTGGCAAGTCTTCTGGCAAATGTGTGTTTTTAGGTTTTGTGAGGTGTAACCCGTCTCTAGTGAGGAGTCGATCATAGAGGTAATTCACACCATGGTCCAAAAATCCGAATTCTTTCTGTCTGCACCACCTCTTAGCCAGTTGTTCACTTCTAGGATCCGATTCTATCTCTTGATACCATGACCATCAACTGGAAGGATTGATGAGAAAACTAAGTGGAAATGCAGTTCCTTCACTTTCTTCCGCACATTTTGAAAGTCTTTACAGATAGGTGGTAGGTCATTTTTTGCGGTGTCATTTGTGCCTACATGTATCAATAGGAATGGGTGGTCATCCTAGGAACTTATGGAGTTTGGTATCCTGTCGGTCACATCATTGATTTTTGCTCCTGGGAGGCAGCATACTTCTTGTGTGGATAAGTCAGACCTGCAGACAACTGCCTCTGTGCATCTTAGTAGTGAGTCGCCAACAACTACCACTCTTCTTTTCTTCCCAGGAACACTTTTTTTATGCTCTTGAGTGTTTCAGGGTGGCTTTTCTTTCTTCTTTTGTTGGAATGGTCACTTCTTCATTTGTGTCATTTTCGTCATTCTGCATGAGTGTTTGATAACGTGTTATGATCCAGAACCATGAAAGATCACAATAGATCATTGGCAAAAAGGTGACAAGAGCATTGGCAACTAATCTGGCCGCCATCCCCATACTAATAATCAACACTAGAAGTAGCTGAGGGGTGAACTAACATCCTATGCACCGCGAACCCAGCCAGAGAACTAGCTATCCTAAAGGAAGGAAGGATAAATACCTCCCTGCCTCAGAAATAGACCGCCAAAGGTATAGCAAGCCCCCCACATTCAAAGACTACGGTGATATAGGAAAATACAATATACAGATGGATGATAGGATTAGCAAAGGTGAGGCCCCACTAAGTAAATAGGAAAGGATAGGAAAGAGGCTGATGGTGGCCAGAGAAAAACCCTACCAAACCCCAAATACTTGATAGTACAAAGAGGTCCTCAGATCGCACAATCTGCACTCCGTCCTATATCAGGTGCTCTTGTCAAACCAATGAACAGAAAAAAGGAACAATTACAAATTCAAGAAGCAAAAAATACATGGACTTATAGGAGCAAAACTCCAAACATAGCTGCAGGGAGATTCCCAGCTAAGCAACAGAGAGGGAAGATTCCTGCATGCAAATAAACTGACAATAACCACGATAATTGACAACCCAGATAGAGAACAAAAGAACAAAACAACTTAAGAAAGAACCAAGCACTTATCTGGGGTAGATGTGGTCTGGAGCAAGATGAAAAGGCTGGTGAACTACAGAACAAATAATAACCGGCCCAGACAGCCATGAAGCAAAGGCTTAAGTAGGCAGAGAGTTAGCAATGGAAATGCCAATTGTTCCAGCACACCTTGTCTCTGTCCAAACCATTTCTGTCCACAAGAGGGAGCCTCACAGCAGCAAAAGCATAACTGTAATTCACAACAATAACGGTTGCTAAGATGTATGGGTGGTGACTGCTTTGT